>NC_048304.1:21578961-21585589 GCF_013100865.1 Trachemys scripta elegans
GAGTACTTGTGGCACCTTAGAGACTAACAAATTTATTAGAGCATAAGCTTTCGTGGACTGCAGCCCACTTCTTCGGATGCATCCGAAGAAGTGGGCTGCAGTCCACGAAAGCTTATGCTCTAATAAATTTGTTAGTCTCTAAGGTGCCACAAGTACTCTTGTTCTTTTTGCGGATACAGACTAACATGGCTGCTACTCTGAAACCTGTCATAAATGCTTTGTGACTCCAAGTTCTGTGATTCAACTGTGATTTAACATACAGCAACTCCATTCTTAAGGCCCTGGTTTTTCAGAAGTTTCTCAAATGAGCCTCCAATTTTGTACCCACTAATAGTTGCCTGTGGCACAGTTTTGTGTGTGAAAATGATTTCAAGTACATTTTGTGGCACTTAGATATCTAATAACAGTTCCTGTCCGTGTCCCCAAAGTAGACTTCCAAGAGCCAGGTGATGTACCTGGAATTATGCAAGGGCATCGAAATGTGGGTGCAAAATCAGAGGCAGTCTCTGATCATCAGGACCTAAATCTCTGTGGGCCAGATTGTGAAGATACTTTGGTTCATGCAGAATAGTGCTTTATGCCTTGAGTAGCCCCAGTGATGTCAATAGCACAATTTGGGCAGTGAGGTAAGGACACAAGTTACAGATAGAGACAGGGCAAACCCCCAATCATTCATTCACACTTCAAGCCCTCCTTCCCCCAAACTGTGAGGTCTCAGGTAACATGGAACCTGGCCCATCCCGGCTTTTGACTTTGTTTTACAAACCCAGGCTTCGACTGATGAAAATTGATCAAACAGTGCCACAAGCGCCACCATCCATCTCCAGTTACAGGCCAGCAAAGAACTGAGCATGTAGGTTTCAATCCTCCAGCTTTCTGGTCAGTTCTGTTTAAACATCCTGCGTATATTGTGTAATGCCAGCGAACTGCTTCGCTGCCTGGCGTCGTGTAAATGATGTGAGAAACAGTGAAACACACCTCAGTAATTTGGAGCCAAATTGCAGCAGAGAGGAAAGATCACTCTAAATGATTCTGAGTGGGCTTGGCAATGTCTGCCCTGCCCATGCGCAGGCTCCTCCTCTTGGGTTAGCATGGAGTGCAGCGGTCCCCCATCGCTATTCTCACCCCACTCAGTCCGCATCTGGTTCTTTCTCCTTCTCACTGGTTAATAAATTGGCTGTTCTCTGAGAGCGGTTAATTTCTTATTCATGGCGCCCATTTCTCACCACGTACTTTGGCTGCCAGCTTGTGAAGGTAATTGCATTGTTATTTAGAAAAGTCAAAAGTGCATTCTTCCGGAGAGATTGTAACTGTGATCTTGTGCACTGAAGTCTGCGGCTTGAGATGGGGCCTGCATGCGCTTGTTAGCAGCCAGGTGTCACTGCAGGCAATGGGAAAACAAGGATGAATTCCAAGTCTCACACACACACACACACACACCCCCCCACACACACACAGAAAGGATGAATAGAAGCCTTTAAATGAAGAAGAAGGAAAAAAAGAAAATTACCGTTTAAAATACATAACACAAAATGTTCCCTTCTGTTAAGAAATTGATGTCGCAAATGACCTTATTAAAAAAAGGTAAAAGGCTTGTTTACTTAAAGCTTGTGCTCACAGACAGCAGGGGAAACGTGGCTTTAGGACATTTTTCTTTCTTCTTTCTCTTTCTTCCTAAATGAGATTGAAATACAGTTTCACATTTGCAAGGTCTAGTGCCCTTTCTGCCAAGAAATCCATTGACAGTCCAATCAACAGACATGTTCTGGTTACAAGAATCAAGCATCAGTCAAACACTTGAAAGCCAGATCCAGCAAATAGAGGAGATAATCGTATTGAAAACAGCCAGTGGGGAGAGGGAAAAGTCATTGCAGTATAGGCTAGTGTAGGCAGGATGGATTGGCACATAGCAGAGGATAGAAAGGGAGGGGAATAGTGGAGGAAATCTAGTGAGATGGGTAGTTTAATGCATCAGGCTTTTGTCTCTGGGGACCCACTTTCAGACTGTGCCACGGGCCACAACTGGTAATTATTTGGATGGACTCAGCCTATCCCATGGGATTTGTATCCCATCCACTCCATAAAAACACTGCAGCTTCTGGCACAAGTTCAACAAACAACACGACTCAGCCGAGACCCCGGAGTAGAAGAACAAGTGGATGCTTGGCAGAGCAGTGTGGGGACTTGGGACTGGACTGGCAGTGAGCATTGCAGGTCCATACTGAATAGGGTGACCAGATAGAAAGAGTGAAAAATCGGGACAGAAGGTGGGGAGTAATAGGCACCTATATAAGAAAAAGTCCCGAATACCAGGACTGTCCCAATAAAATTGGGACATCTGGTCACCCTAATACTGAAGGGCTTTGGTAGAGCAGTTTGTGGTGGAGGGATCAGGACCAGGATTAGCAAGGGGTGCTGCCGGGCAGGAGCCAAGTGCATTTGGCAGAGCAGCGTGTGCCTGTCAGAAGGGTCAGGCCTGAAATACCCCAGGAGGTGCTGTAAGTGAGAACAGAGGAGCATTGGTAGAGCTATAGGAGAAGCTCTGCAGGCAGCCGCCACATATGTGCACTTTGTGTTGCTGAAACTAGCGATTTCAGTCTCTCACAAGCCCCAACATTTGCTGATTTCATCCCAAAATGTAAAAATCTAAAGACGATGAGAGCAAAAATGAACAGAATAGAACTTGATTGTACTGTATCTTTAATGTATTCCAGAGCTCTAGCTAGTAAAATACCCAGTGTCTGATTAGAATGGTGATCCCAGTAGAATTACTTCCTTCCCATGGGTAACATGGGCAGCAAATTACCGGAACTACCTGTAAATCTGTAATCCTCCTTTGGAACTCAGTTCCTGAAAGGGAAATTAGGCAGGTGGGATAAGGGAACACTATCTCACAAGCCCCCAGTTTTCAGCCTGGGTAGGTTTGCCCACCCCTCCAGTGGCATCTCTTGCCAGAAGCCACATGCCCCTTCCCTCTCCCACTCGGCACCCCAATTTTATTGCATCGCTGAGGAAGGGCAGCTTGGCCAGGACATGCCATTTTTAGAAGCATTTTCCTCCATAGAAAAAGCTGCTTTACATGCAGAACAGAGGAGGGTTTAAAAAAACAACAACAACAAAATGTTAACTCTCTTTTAAAGAAGGCACAAAATATTCCAAAGGAATACAGCTCTGACTCGAGCAAGTGAGAAATGAAAGCAGCATGGCCGTGGCAGGTCAATCAAATATGTATAGGAGAACTCCATCCATTAGCATTGGTGCTGTAATAGGAATGACGGAATGAAGTCAGAAACGTTTTCAGACCTGTGGGAGGCGCACACAGCTTTGCCTCCCAGAGATCAACCTTGGGAGTCTAGCAGCTTTGCTTGGTCAAGGCAGGGGGCGGGAGGGTTTAAAAAGGGGAAGCAAGGAGGAGAGATGGAGGGAGACTGTTGGAAGCACTAAAAATAGTTTGGATTATTCAGAACCATATTTTAGAATAAATTCCCCTTATCTCCTCAGGCGGCTGAATGTGTTTGCATACTATCGAGGAGATTCATGCCCTTAAAGGATGCATCCAGGGGAGGCAGGGTATGTCTCTGTGTGTGTGAGTGTTTATATAAGAGGAAAGGGCATCAAGTTTTGCATTCACTAGGAACGCAGTTGTTACAATCGGTGAAATGCCAGAAAAGGTTAAGCTGCGGCAGCTGAAAACCATGCAGGAAACCTTAGGAAGAGAGTGGAATGGAACCCTATTTTTAGGATCACGTGTTATGTTTTGATTAATATTTTAGGTGGCAGTTATCACATGTTAAAATACCAAATGATCATTAGCAGCCTACTCAAGCACATGCTGCCAACATTTTAACAAGAGGACCTCATCCAAAATTCCACCTCCTCTCGGGTCTATGATTAATACCTGTATGCTAGGAACAGCGGTGTAATGTGCTTGCATTGAAAAGGGATGAGGGACTGGGCAATCTATTCATTTGCTTTCTCACTCAAACTAAGACAGTACCTTGTGGCCACGATCAAGGCGGGAGGCAGCACTGCTCTGCACAACACATTTAGATGAAGCTACATGTTGCTGGAAATGTTTATACTTTGCCAATGGAAAATGTACTCTAAGTCCATCAATAGCAGCAGTAGGCCAAGCAAGAGAAAATCAGGTTTGTGATTAAAAGGGCCACATTTGGGGTACAGTCTAGCCAAGCATTTAAGCACATGCTTATCTTTAAGCATGTGAGCCGTACTTCCTAAACGATTAATCACACCATAACATGTTATTCTAAAAACAGGCCTGCTGACTCCATTAGACACTCTTCCTAAGGTCTCCTGGGTGATTTTAGCTGTTGTGGCTTAAAGGCTTCTCCTGTAAGCATAGTCCTCTGAGACTAGTCATTTGCTTAAAGTTAACTATGTGCTTAAGCGCTTTGCTAGCTTTGCTGTGCTGCGATTTGTGGGGGTCAGATAATTTGCTATTCACAAGTATTTGGAGCACTGAGTTCATGAAAATGTACTTGAATCTTGAAGCACCAAGATTTGTGAGTCCAAAACCTCGTCATGGAAACAAGTCTTTTGTCAACCTTCATTCACTAATATCTTTACAAAGTTTAATTCATCCAGTCTGAGAGCAGCATCAATACCATGTGACTGAGGTGACCAATCACACTGTTCCCACACCATACTTAGGAAGGGCTTGATATTCGTGAACAACCCATACGCTGAAAATTGATTGGCCAAAGTGTTTTGGGAATTAATACTAACTGCAAAGAGGCAAGCAGTAACTGGGATCAGTGGGTGAAGCATTAGCAAGAGATACATTGGTGACCATGATAAATGACAGCATAGCAGTGTTCCCCTTATTTGAATTGGAGTAAAGGATTGGAGCAAAGACCCTGTAAAAAGGCACCAGAGTGAGGCAGTGTCACCAAATGGATAGGTCACAGGACTGGGACAAGAAGACCTGTGTTCAATTCCTGGCTCTGTCACTGGTTTGCTGGATGACCTTTGGCAAATCACTTTACCTCCCTGTGCCTGTTTCCCCATCTGTAGAATGAGGCTCATGATACTGATCTCCTTAGTAAAGCACCTATGGGTTCTATGGTGAAAAGCGCTATATGTATATGAAAGCTAGGTATTATTAGTATCCTTGTCAAGGACCTTCTTAAAAACACTAGCCACTTGGTGCGATCCGGTCCATTCCAAAGGCTAAAAGAAAAAGCTCTTCACAAGTATTTAGCCCGTCGGATAGGTCATCTCTGGCAAGGATGATTTGGCAGTAGACAGAATGGGGGAGCTCCATTAGCGTTAGGGGAGTCATTCTAGTCAGGTTGCTGATGAAATCTTTGTCAGGGGCTACCCAGACCCTGTTCTCATACATCCCTGACCCTACCCCACATTCTCTACTGGTGTAGATCATCCTGGCTCCATCAGAGTCAATGGAGCTACCCCAAACTGCATCCGCTGAGGATCAAACCCATTGCTGTATTTCCTGAGGTTTCAATGCTGTATTCCAGACCCGGGCCTCCTCTCTGCCAGTGCTGCAGACTCAGTCCAGCATGGGAGAATCACACCAGTGTGTTAGTTCTGCTCCACACAGCAACACCAGGACTAAGGGATCTGGAGTCCAATGTGGTAATTCTGCGGGTGATAGTCAAGGCAGCACTGAAAGCTGATCTCCTCTTCTGCCATTGGAGTATTGCCCATGCAGGGCTGGTTTATTTTTGTCAGTAGACCAAGCAGAAAGGAAGTTGCCTAAGGAAGCAGATATGTACAATAACAAGGTGCCATTTCCAGAGTCGTCATTCTGGCCGCAACCAACACTTCAAATGTGTCCCAAATGTACTTGGGGCCCAGGTGTTACCAATTTAGAAACATTCACTTTGGAGAATGGACTGGGAAATTTTCTTTTCCCTTAGGCAGTTCCTGGAGCTTTGTGACTTATAGGGAACGTAACCGCTTCGTTGATGAAGCATATGAGATAGCTCCAGCAAACGCAGATGTCCGGTGCATATGGCTGGCTGTATAGGAGCTGGGATGTGCCTGAGGTCCCATTCATTTGACTGGCTGTTCCACAGAGAACTTGCTGCAGGACACACCCACACAGGTTCTGCTTACTGTGAATGGGAAAAATTATCTTTTGCCCATAGCTAGAGGCAAGATCCTGGAAAAATATTTGGTTCCCAGCAGAGTGGAGGCACTGGTTTAATACACCTGAATACTGTAGGGTTACCATATTTCAGCAAGCAAAAAAGAGGATGGGAGGAGCCCCGCCCCCGTACTGCCCTAGCCCCGCCCCTGCCCCTCCCACTTCCTGCCCCCCTCAGAATCCCCAACCCTCCCCCGTTCCTTGTCCCCTGACTGCCCCCTCCTGGGACCCCTGCCCCTAACTGCCCCCCAGGACTCCACCCCCTACCTAAGCCTCCCTGCCTCTTGTCCCCTGACTGCCCCCTCCTGAGACCCTCCCCACATCCTAACTGGCCCCCTAGGAGCCTACTCCTACCTGTACCCTGATTGCCCCAACCCTTATCCACCCCCCCACCCCCAGACAGACCCCTGGGACTCCCACGCCCCATCCAACCACTCCCCACCCCCTGACAGCCCCCCCCCAGAACTCCCAACCCATCTAAACCCCTCTGCTCCCTGT
>NC_048304.1:21585649-21693121 GCF_013100865.1 Trachemys scripta elegans
CCCCCCCCCCAACTGCCCCCCAGGACCCTACCCCCTACCTGTATCCTGACTGCCCAAAACCTTCTCCATTCCCCCCAAAAGCCCCCCCGTCTCTTGACTGCCCCCTCCAAAATCTCCCTGCCCCTTCTCCTGCCCCTGGCCCCCTTACCCTGCCGCTCAGAACAGGGTGTTGGGCTCTGTGCGGAGCCAGACACGTGGCTGCGCTCCCCAGCGCAACACACAACCCGGTCCCTGCCCCTGCACAGTGCTGCTGGAGCCGGGCGCTGGGCTGCAGGGGAGGAGGAGCTGCCGAGGCCGATGCAAATGGCCCAGCCGGCTCAGAATGCAGGGAGGGAGGGAGGGGGGAGGAGAGGAGGAGCTCTACAGCTGCTCTGGAGTCCAGCCCGGCAAGCTTCAGGGGGAAGAGCTCTGGCTGCCAGAGCCCCATGTGAGCGTCTGACTTTCCTGCAGCCCTCCCAGCCGCTCGCTCTGCTCTGCCTGGGGGGGGAAATCCCGGACATTTTGAGTGATTTACAAATTCCCCCCCAGACGCTATTTTTAACATAAAAAGGAGGACATGTCCGGGTAAATCCGGACGAATGGTAACCCTAGAATACTGTATATTTCAGTAATTGCTTTGCAAGGCCAATAGAAGTCAGTGGAAGTCAAGTTTACTTCTTTTTTTCCATCTAATACAGACACTGATAAATATTAAAGACTAACAGATTTATTTGGACATAAGCTTTCATGGGTGAAAAATCACTCCATGCATCTGAAGAAGTGGGTTTTTTACCCATGAAAGCTTATGCCCAAATAAATCTGTTAGTCTTTAAGGTGCCACCGGACTCCTCGTTGTTTTTGTGGATACAGACTAACACGGCTACCCCTCTGATACCTGATAAGTGTTATGAAGTTTTAAAAATTGAAATTAATGTTAGTTTTCTTTGACTCATTTTAGATTTTATTTTTAGCTTTATGAAGTGGCTTTTCCATTAGCAGTTTAACCACTCAGGCTTTCTCAGTCAGGTTCAATGCACAGCTCAGTCTAACTGGCACTCTCTTCTTGGGTGGGCGCACAGGACTGGAAGCGCACACAGGCCAAGACTGGGGTTCATTGGCAGAGCTGTGGGAAGGGTGATCGGGAGAGGAACCAGGACTGCAATAGTAGGGGTTGCTGAGAGTCAGAGGGAGGTGCATTGGGCAAGCTGAAACGGGAGGCTTCCAAAGTGTCTACCCACAATATGCATGTAACTCAACTCCGTGCTGTCATTCACTTTCATCGTGACTGTTGTGCACTGGAGCTAGTATTTGTGCTTTGCATTTTTCACCATTTCCCTTCCCCAGTGATTCAGGGAGATATTTATTGGTTCCAAAACTCATACAATAAAGTTGCTACTGTGTTCTACAGCAATGGTCCCAAACAGTGTAGCCCCCAGTCATGCTACTGCAGCAGTTTGTTCTGTTGTTATATGACATCCGTGGAAATTCTGGCCTTCCCAGGACATGTTATTTTCTGGATAGTGGCTGCATCCTGAGGACACCAGGAGAGACTGGAGATCTGGAATTGTTTTAGGCAAACAAGACTGAAAGCCCCAAGGACAAATGCAAACATAAAGGTTTATTTGGCATTTCTGGGGTAGCAAGATATTCAGGCTTGTCTGGGCACCTGCTGGCAATGGCCTGATTTTGTAAACTGGGAGTAGCTCCACTAAAGCTACTGGAGTAACACCCGTGTGAAACTAGAGTGAGCTCAGAATACACGTCTTCTGGGATCCTGTTCCACAGCCCGCTGAAGTCAGGGGAAATACTCCCATTGATTTCAGTGGGCTTTGACTCAAGACCTGAATGCATAGTCTTAATATAAGTTTCCCCTGTCCTACCCTGAATGCTGCCTGCCACATGCCATTTCACTTTGCATGTCACAATTACCATTTTTAATAATGCCTCCAAATTCTCTTAGCTAAAGAGGTGCTGGAGACCCATCTGAAATAAAAGATTTCCTGTTTTCTCTTCTCCTTGCCCGGAGGTGTATCTGTATCGCAGTGAACTCTTCCTAAACACTAGTTTCTTCAGAGACACTCACAGCTTCATCTCCCCTACTCGAGATCCACCTTTGCCATCTCTAAATAATAATGCAATTACATAGTAAATGATTAGTGGGGGCTGTGCAAGCAGCAACTCTCTGTTCTGGTGATAAAAAAAAAATTAACCCCACTTACAGCTCAGTTCTGAGATAGCAAAGCTTCCCGGACTGTAGCCATTATCTTTATAGAGTTCCCATTGATTTAAATAGAAAATCTATGCCTGGAATAGCTGCGGTACTAGACCCTATATATACAGGAGAACAAGACTGCTAATATTGACTCACTGTACATTGATATAGAAGGATCTACGTTCTGGATAAGGATTTACACTCCTAAATGTGGACCCATTTCTTAGTGTGACAGCCACCTCCTTGGCTGGCACATCAGAGGACTGAACTGGGGAGCTCCAGAGCTAAAAGCATGAATTTCTACACCTTAAGCTAAACACTAAACTGGCTGTTGCAACACAACCATATCCTCTGGGATACGGGACATGTAGCACATGCTGACCTGTGGGTGACAAAAGCAAGCAGCATCCTACATTGAGCCTGAGATATTTTATAGTCACCTTCTGGGGAAGAGATGGGAAAATTCTCTGGTTTCACCAGCCTTTGTATTTGGCCCTAATCTTCCCCAAGACAGTCTTCCCATCCCCAGTCTTTAAAATTTGAAGGGGATTGGATAGCTCGGTGTGTCTGACTGAACCTCGAGCAGTTATTTCATCTCAGAATATAGAACCAAGGCAAACTCCCATAGGAAAGGAGCACTTGTGGCACCTTAGAGACTAACATAGTCTCTAAAGTGCCACAAGTACTCCTGTTCTTTTTGCGGATACAAACTAACACGGCTGCTACTCTGAAACATCCCATAGGAAACAGCACCAGGTGGCAATGCTGCAGGCTGGAATCTGATCTCAGTTATGCTGGTGTAAATGAGGATTAACTCCAGGATTTAAAGCTCATGCCATGGAGATCCAAATCAGAGCCAATGGGAAATTCTATGTAATCTCCACCCTTAGGGCTGACTCACCACTCACTGATACAGTTTTACACCAATAAAAACCACTGATCTCAACAGAAGTTGTAAAGTGTCATCAGTGATCCCTTGGAGTTCGAGGATGATAGCCAGTTAGGGTGACCAGACAGCAAATGTGAAAAATCGGGACAGGGGGTGGGGGGTAATAGGAGCCTATATAAGAAAATAGGAGCCTAAAATCGGAACTGTCCCTATAAAATCGGGACAGCTGGTCACCCTATAGCCAGTTATCGCGATGAGATGATTGTGTCACAGTGAGGAGACGCCGTTTTGTTGCTGGTGGTGAGAAGGGAAGATGCAGTCTTGTGTTGGTCAATGAGATGGCATTGGGAATCACAATGCATTGTGATGGGATGGTGCACTGTTGAAATGGGATAACCTAGTGTCGGGCTGACACTGTTACCACGCAACATTGATGCCTTGAGGCGGATAATGCTACAATGCGATGGGACTAAGCTGCACTATGGCCATGATTCAGCAAAATATTTAAGCATGTACTTAAGCGCTTTGCCAAATAGGGGCGGACAAGTATGTGCTTAAGCAATTCGCTGAACTGGGGCCTATGATGGAATAGGTCTGAATGGGTGTTATATTGCCTGGGGACTGCATTGCACTGCAATGACACACAAGTGTGGCATATCATCCTTAAACTAAATCTGGGACTTCTTAATGTCCTGCGAGACAGTATGGCTCAACGTGAGCTAGACCCGGTGAAAGCTGGGTTGTCTCACAAAAGTCAGGATGGGTGGCAGCCACATTAGTCTCCATGCTAACACTCCTAGATCATCTACTCCTATAGCTGACCCACAGCCAGTTGTGTTTTCCAAGAGCTCTCTGCGGCCTCTGCTGGGCAGCCTATATCGTGGAACCCAGAGGAATAATGCCAGCTGAGAAGATGAATTGCCAACCTCCAATGAGGTGGTGGCAGGAGGCAGTGTATATATTACATCCCTAGATGTAGCATCCTGCCATTCAAAACAGCTCTCATGCATGGATAGCACAGGCTTGCTCAGAACAGTACTAGGTGGGGGGATTTTATTCAGGCAGTGCTGAAACTTATTTTTTGTTAAATTTAATGTTAATTAATTGTGCTCCCAGGGGTGAGCTGAAATGGCCTCTATTTTTAATTTTTTTCCCTTGAGAGGATGTCCTTAAACCCCTTACCATAATGATATGTTCCCAGTCTGGTAAAAAGCCAGTCTGGATTTATTATTCTGTCTCTCTCCTTGTCCCTTCTAATCCTAGCGAGAATGTTGCAATGACTGCTAGTTAGAAAATTAGTTAAATGAACTGTACACTGTATTCTCCATCTGTATTTTTCCTTATTATGCTAGGCAGAAAATGTAGTTCTCTTCCCCTCCTCCTACCCCCCATGGTGGGAACTTTTAACAGCCTGTTGCACCTTGCTTGCAAAATGACGCACACCCCAAAGCCCCCAGGACACCTCCATTTCTAGAGCAAATGTTTTGTATCATGTTTGTAGGGGGAGGTTTGCCAGGACACGGGAATGGTTTGCTAATGATTGACTAGCACTTAAATAATATACCTGTAGGGGACAGTTCTGCACTGGAGAAGTGTGGGCCATGGACAAGGTGGCCATTCTGTTTGGGAAAGTGCATTGCATGGGTAGTTAAACAGCTGAGAGCATATATTTAAAACATTGCTGAAATGGACCCATTTCCGTGATTGGTGAGATGCAGGGAATGCTATCATTATACAATATGATGTATTGCAACATGCTGTAAATCCAGTGGAGTCCACTTGTTCACATAGACTAGTTAAGGGAATGAATTTTCCCTGCAATAAGCCAAATCACTGTACAGTGCCCATTTTAAAAGAATGTCTGACAAAAGAATAGACCCGTTAAGAGAATAATCTCCTAGGGAGTTAAATAGAACAATTCAGGAGGAGGCTGACCTGATAAGAGCAGAGAGCTCTATTAAATGAAGCTATTCTTTGTACTCCAAATCCAAATATATCTCATAAGAGAGCAAAGCTTTCTGAAACAAATCCCCGTGACAGAAATAGAACTTAGGTGCAACGAGGTTGTCTGTTTAATGAATTCCCAGTATACCCTCTGTCGAGGGAGAGGACCCAAGCCTCGAAATTCAAAGCCAATTGTGGATCAGAATGAACACGAATAAAGTTTGAGGGGGCTGAGAGCAGGCATTTCAGTGTGTAGTCCCTCTCCAAAGCTTTTAAGTCAGTCCCTTTTAATTAGAGGTGAATGGATAATTCACTGCAAACAATGTATACAATGATTTTAATGTCTCTTTCTGGCTCCCTGAATATCTGACTATGAGCCATGATGCAGGCCATATTTTCAAAGACTAGTGCCTAAAATGCATCAGCAAAACCTTCCTTTGCCCTTGCAAACAAGTTGTAGTGCTTACCCTTGCAGTCACCCATTGGCAAATGTATCATTTATGGGCACAACTAAAGCACCAAGTCAGCATTTGAAAAGCTGGGTTCTGTAATAAGCCACCTGCTTCATGAGCAGAGCACAGTATGTGTCCTTTTGTTTTGAAAAAGACATACTTAGGCACCAAGTGGGGCCCTGCAGGAAGGGAAGGCTGGGTGGGTTTGCTGACCATGTCTTGAGTCAGATCTTGACCTCAGTGCTGTAAACTTTCTGTGAAATAAGGGTCAGGAACCCAGAGCTCAGCCTAGGGCAAACCACAGATGTTTTTGTCCTGGGAGCATCCAGGCGTGCATGTGTAAATGTATTAGCTAACTCAGAGTAGGTGGCAATCAGTTAACTCAAATTAAAACACACCAGTGTGGACAAACCCATGGAATTCAAGGGCTTGCAAACTTCTTGAGCTCTGTCCTGGGTTCAAAATATTAGTCTGAGTTTAGGAACCTTCTTGCCCTGTAACTTAAACAGGCAATGGGGCCTTTTACCAAAGGTGATTCAATTATTTTTATAAACATAGTTTTACCCAAATAGGCAGCTTGAGTATGCTATGTAGTAGGGATAGAATAACACTCCTGATCATCCCAAGCACAAGCTAGGCAGGCATGACTGGACAGACTGTAATAACTGCTCATGTTATCATTCACATTATTCTCGCTTCCCCAGCCGCTTTATTTCTCCACTGGATCTTTTCTCGCTCTCCCTTTCCTTTCCTTTTCTCTTCCTCCAAAGCAGAACGTAAAACCCACAAGAGTAGCATCTAAGGAGAGCTTAGGAACCTGTAGTGTTCAGATGAGTTTGTTGTTAAGTCAAAATCGTTTCCCCCTAGGAGCCCACTCTGAACATCCATGTTGTGAATGTTACCATGCTGATCACTATTGTCTCACTGTTACTGTGCACTCTCCTGGTCTGTTTATTGCACCACCTGTCTCTTGTCTTACAGTTGGTTTGTAAGTTCTTTGGCACAGGGACCATCTTCTTGTTTTAAGTCTGTACCGTGCCTAGCACAATGGGACTGGGACCTCTAGGTACTGCCAGTGTAACCCACACACCTTCTGGGTGTGGTGTTCTGTCCCATCCAGTGGCACCGAAACCACTTCGAGAGAGAGATAAAATGAGTCTGCTACAGCCTTAGCTAAGAGGCAGTTGGCTTTTAGCCTGTGCTGTAGAGGCTCATGCACTAAGCTCCAGAGGTCCCATCCTGCCTGCTGATGACTGGGGTCTGTCGCTGTTACACCAGTACACATGGAATGGGCCAGTGCTGCATCCCCTTTTAAGGTTCTGAGCCTGCACCTGTGAAGTTAATGGGAGCTTTGCTATTCATTTCAATAGCCACACTATCAGACCCTGAATATCCCCCCTAGCCTGCCCTGAGCCAGCCTCAGAAAAGGAGTTGGTTTTATTGAAGGGACACTGGAGTGAGGATAATTGAAGGACTGCTGAAAGATGCCAGAGTGACCACTCTGGAGGCTTCCAAACAGGGACAGCAGCAGCAGGGACACACACACACACACACACACACACACACACACACACACACACACACACATCCTAGCTCCCCCCACACCCCATTGTCCCATACAGACTGGTTCTTTAGAATGAAGGGACAAGACTGGTAAAGCTTCCTAATTGGTCACCCTTGCTATTGTATGCATGTCAACAGTAATTCAAGGGCATGACCTTCCTCCTGCTGGTATGTCCCTTTCCTGTCAATTGCATCAGCCCAGGGCACGGATTTCAGGGGGATTGTTGCACTTCTTGGGCACTTTGAGGTCACTTGGCTTTTGGCTTCCTACTTCACACCACCACCAAAGACATCCCTAGGAAAGGCATGGCTTGTCAGGTCTTATAACTTAATTAATTTCTGATTGCTGAGCAAAACATAGCCCCACCTCTCCAGGGACACCTCTGCTGTTCTCACTGGTGGTGGGGAGGGGTGAGAGACTAATCTGAGTATTTGGATTTCATGTGCTGGCATTTGTTTGAATTTTGCCTGATTTCTATGGCCTTAATGCCTCAGGGAATAATTTATGGGTCCAAAACAATATAGACTCCTAGAAATGTAGGACTGGAACAGCGCTCGAGAGGTCATCTAGTCCAGTCCCCTGCACTGAAGCAGAACTAAGTATTATCTAGACCATCCCTGACAGGCGTTTGTCTAACCTGTTCTTATCAAATATGAGATCTTGTGTCCTCACAGAAGTGTTACTGCTCCTGGATGGTGGAATTAACATGGTGGGACCAGATCATGCATTATTTCGTGCTATAAAAATGGTTTCCTAAGGCAAAAAAAAGCAAATGGTTAACATGAGTGCAATTGGATACCAAGATATTTGGGCTTATTCAGCTCCTATGATGGCCAACTGCTCAGCCCTGCTTTTTAGATACAATGGGAATTTACCCTTTCATGTGCACAGGGGAAGACTCCTTTGCTCTGATCTCTATAAAGTAGCAGAATAATGTAGACGGTCTCATGAGATTTCTCCAAGTCTGTCATTTGTTTCACTGAGCGATCCCATAAGATATTACTACCGCAACGCTCGTCCCACCCAGAATCAGACTCCGATTACCCTGGGCTCAGAGCCACCAAAACTTCAGCCCTCCCATTTGTAGCCAGATCAGCTATATTCACAGTATTGTGCAACATTTGATACAGGCTCTTTGGTTTTACACCGCAGCTAAGAACAGAGGAGCAGCTGTCAGCTACATGCTACAGGGACATCAGCTCTCTCGGGCATTCTGTAGTCAGTCATTAGTGGCAAGAGTCAAGGCAAATGTACACTATCCTGGTGATGCTGGGTGAGGAGAGGAGCCGGTAGCTGAGCACACAAGTTATTCAACTCGTTAGCTAAAGAGAACTGGGTCATATCACTGAGATTTCCCCAGGGTTTCCCACTGCAGAGTTGTCACCGGTGGCGTGCCACAACGGTTCTAGTAAAGCATGCAACAGCTCACTTGCGTGTCTTAGGTGATCCAAAATGGAGTCCTCCACGGGGGCCAGATTGAATTGTTTCACAGGCTGGATCCGACCCATGGGCCATCATTGAACAACGCACAGCCAGTCGGGTGTGCAAGTCATGCCTAGATGGCATACCACCAGTTGTCACAGAAGCCCACAAACTGTTTCCTACCGGCAGCTAGAGATGCGAGTTGTTTCATGCAAGCAGAAATTACTTACCTTCAGTGTTAAAACAAGAACTAGTTAACAACCCTAAGTAGTTTTAAGATGGCGCTTGATAAGATTATGAAAGTGATTATATGATAGGGTTTCCTGTGATATCAGGGGACTGGATGACCCATAAGGTCCCTTCCATAGGTTGCTAACTGCTTCCCACTTCCCACTGGTCTTCAGCTGAACTGAACAGGATATTTTTTTTTAGATTAAAAAATTGCTTGAGAAACTGTTTCTTTTCTCTGTAATGTTCACACACCTGCTCACTTCCTGCTCCCCTTCCAAAGCAGAAATACCACCACGAAATACTGTGCATAGCATATTTCTGTGTCGATGTCAAAATCAGGAAGTGCTGGAAATCTCAAGATTTCCATCCGTCCAGGCACCTTCAGAGTCTGATCATGCATCATTTGATGTCAATAGGAGGTTTACCATCAGCTCTCAATCACAGCCACGGAGTGCCCTTTGCAGTGGTATCTCAGTGCTAGATACAGAACTCCAAAGTTAAACACAGTGTCAAGTATCAGGGGGTAGCCATGTTAGTCTGTATCTACAAAAACAACAAGGAGTCTGGTGGCACCTTAAAGACTAACAGATTTATTTGGGCATAAGCTTTCGTGGGTAAAAACCTCACTTCTTCAGATGCATAGAGTGAAAGTTACAGATGCAGGCATCTGAAGAAGTGAGGTTTTTACCCACGAAAGCTTATGCCCTAATACATCTGTTAGTCTTTAAGGTGCCATCAGACTCCTTGTTGTTAAAGTTAAACATAATCTCTCCTCCCCTCCTCACTAATTCAGCCAATCTTATATCATTTTATTTAAATGTCGTTGAATCTACCTACATGCTTATATCGTCCTCTGCACCATAGTCTCTGAGCGCCGCACAGTCATTGATGGGTTTTATCCTTACAATATCCTCATTTCACAGCTGGGGAAGTGAGTTGCCCACAGCCACATAGAAAGCCTGTGTCAGAGCTGTGTATTGAATCCATGTCTCCTAAATTCCACTGAAACACTATACCCAATACCCAATCCTATCTCCCCTTGTCTTCCTTCTCCTCATCCATTTCCTCCTCCTCTTTATCATTGGCCCATCCCATTTCCATCTCCAGCCAAGAGAGGTCAGGAGAAGGTTGGAATATGCTTTGGCTATCTGGGCTCATAGGTACTTGACTCCAAAGAGAACCTCCCAATATCTTGAGGATGCACATCCACATTCTGTCTCCTGAGCCACCAGCCTACTGAAATTTCTCATCTCTGATAAAGCAGATTAGCTCCTGGAAATGTCAGAGAGAGGCTACAGATGGCTGCTCTGTGGGGAGAAACTTCCCTGCCAGCCCTGGAAGTCATTGAACACTGGACCCCAAGAGGGATGCTCCACAGTCCATGGCATAAAGTGAGTTGCCCTCTAAGGCTATTACTGCAAAAACACCCCTATGTGTTCTGTTCGCTGCAGTCAGTTAACAGAGCATCCGCTCAGGCAGACAGCCACTTGGTTCAGTGTTTCTTTTTTTACATTTTGATAACGGATCGGAGTCAAATTAACAACATCTGGCAATTAGTGCATCTCTGTGCTACTCACCTCTGCAGCAAAGTTCTCAATGTTTGACTTTAATTTTAAATGGGTGGCTGTCAGAGAGAATTAAATGGTGCCTAAAGAAACACACAGACATTATAATTAAAGACACGCCAACCTTGACAGGTAGCTAGAATTGAGTTCAGAATTTCAACTTTTAATAGGAAATCGTCTTCAATATATGTGTGTGCGTGCGTGTGTGTATGCACACACTTTTCTGCTTTATGTTCCCTTGCTGATCTAGCCCCGGATATTTCCACACTTGCGATTAGTTTTCTCTTCATCTACTAGATATCAACTGTGGTCTGGCCCGTACTGCAACAGAGGCACTTTTATCTGGGAATATAACACAACTCCATTAACTACAACTCTGCATGTTTCTGGTGGCTTGTTCTGAATAACAATCATGATGATAATTAAAGGATAACACACAAGGAGGAGTGCATATGTTCCAGGGTATCAATGCACTCTGGGGACTACATAGGTGCCAGTCTGGGGCAACAGACACGCTTGCTGTAGCAAGTACCATTGGCACCATCCCAACACTGGGCGTCATTCTCGGGTAGAAATGAAGTTCCAAATGATTAGGATTTCCTCACAGGGCACACACTTCTCATAGTGTCTTATCCACCCTCTAGCAGTGGGTTATCACTTCTCATTATGCCCACCTGTCTAATTTAGGCAGGGCCTAATCCTTCTCACTTCAGCTCACAGGTGTCCATGTCATCAAAATCACCAGTGCAGCTGGCACCTTCAGGAGACTGAATAGGGCATTGAGTCTGTCCTACCATGTCACCTGCTGACAGGGAGAGAGTTGCTTCAGAGCAGTGTTTAATGGAGGCTCTTCATCTTGGAAGCCTGCTTTGTCATTGACCATGTGATTAAACAGAGGAATTCAGTCTCAGGGCTGGCAATCTAGTGCATTCCATGTGGTTGGTTTGGAGGTGTGTAACTCTAGAGTATATGAGGTCTCAACCTGGGAACAACTTTTATTTTTTTTGGCTGAAAAATGCAGATTCGGGTCCACCAAAACCTTCCACAAATTCATGTCAAATTTCCCAATTTGTTTTGGTAAAAAAACAGAACATCTAAACATTTTGTTTCAACACTTCTGAAATTAACATTTTGATTTTTCAATTCAAAATAACGTTTTTGTTTGGAAATTTACTTCAATTTCATTAAAATGTTTTCACATGTTTTAAAAAGCTTCAATGAAATGAAACATTTCAGGTCAAACAAAATGTTTTATTTGCCTCAAACCAATTTTTTTTCAACTTTTGGGTTTGCCAAAAATATCAAAACATTTTTGTTTTGGGTCGACCTGAAACAATTTTTTTCCAGCTTTTCAGAACAGCGAGAAAACCAAAAAATCAGTTATCCACACAGTTTTAATGAGGTCACAGGTTCAAATCCCCTGAAAGTCTCTTAAAAATGGGTGTTAATGTTATGTCTTTTGTAGCTTTTCAACCCACTAGTCCAGGATTTAAATAGCCTAGTGCCTTTTACTGCTATGAAAAGCCAAATGGCACAAAGCGTGAGGTGCTAAGTATTCCCAGCTCCCATTGACTGAGCAAACATCTTTACTGGCATTGCGCAGCAACCTACTCCATGAGTAGTCCAATTCATACTCCTGAGGGCATTCTGCACCCCAAAAAAAAAAAAAAAAAAAAAAAACCAACAACCAAACTATGTACATAATATTTTAAAATTCTGCAAATTTTATTTGTCAAATAAATGCAGAGGCTCCAGCATGGCATTGGGGAGCACAGACCACTGGCTGCACAGCTGTGGGAGATCACTGTGCAGCTCCCCTGCCCCCCCTCCCCCGGGACACAGACTCAGCGGTGAGGCTGCACCCAACCCTGACATAGTTCAAGGACCGGGCCTGCCCCAGAAACACCCCAGGGCCCTGCCCTTCTGTGCCAGGTGCACCAGGTACAGGCAGGCAGGCTCAGCAAGGCAGGATCCAAGTGTGGAGGGGCTTAGTTTGGGGGGATCCAGGTGTGGGTTGAGACGGTTCTGTGTGGGGCAATCTGGGTGCAGGTGGCTCAGTGGGGGATCTGGGAGTGGGGGATCTAGCTGCACAGGAACTTGTTGGGGGGGTTCTGGGTGCAACGGTAATGGACCTCTGCAGGGGGATCCAGGTGAAGGTGGTTGGGGCTCGGTAGGGTGGGGATCTCGGTGTGGGGGGTTCAGTGGGGGTGGGGATCCAGGTGCAGCTGGTTGGGGCTCGGTAGGGTGGGGATCTGGGTGCGGGTGACTCGTTGGGGTGGTTCAGGTGCAGGGGGAGTGGGGCTCATTGGGAGAGGGGTTCTGGCTACAGGGTCTGGGTACAAGTGGGTCTGGATGCATGGGGGTTGGGTGGATGGGGGAGCAGCTCCCTGTACAGTGATCCCTCCCACTACAGCAGGAAGCACGGCGGGGGGGGGGGGAGTTTGCAGAGCTTCCTACAGCTGAGGGAGAAATCTGGGGGTGGATCTGACACAGGCCTGGATGCCATGCAGGGGAAGAGGAAGTCCTGTCCTCCCCAGCCCAGCCAGGACTAGCAGCTGAGCCCAGTGCAGGGTAGGAGCCACCAGTCGGGTCTTCCCCAGTTCCTCTCCCTGCCCCACAGTGATTTGCCTCTCTGCTGGCTGCCCTGAGCATCCGAAACATACTGCTGGGGGGGGTCACTTGACCTCTCTTGTGGCTTCCCTTTGCTTCCCCGTCAGAAAGAATTCTGTGGGGAACATAAATTCTGCGCATGTGCAGTGGCGCAAAATTCCCCCAGGAGTAAATTCATTTCAGTGAGGCCAAGGTGCTGCTGAGCTTGAATAAAGGTGTTAGAATCTGGCTCTTAACTTGTAAGGTAAGGCAAGTCTTTGGAGTAATCACCCTTCCTGGTGCAGCATGGCTTACACTGAATATGCAAGATGCTTAGTGGGCCTGATTCTGATCTCAGGCCAGTATAAATGGGAAGTACCTCCACTGAAGTAATTGGAGTTAGACTGTTGTAAAACATGCATGAGATCAGAATCAGGTCCATTTAGTATAACCCATGGGCTTTGAATACAAGACTGAAGGTTTGAAAACTTGCTTTTATTCCCCTTCCTTCTTCTCGCTGTCTGACTTCTTTCGCAAAAATATAAAGTGAATGTGATGCAATTTTTGCCCAGCTCCCTAGAGGGGAGAAAAAAACCCAACAGATGATGAGCGTCTGGATGTGTGTGTGATGGAATGAGGCCCTTGTAAAGTGAGCATGGTCATCTTCATTTCCATGAGTGTCTCCTGGTCAAAACGTGATATTTGCTACTGATTTCTCTGCTTACCCATGGTGGCGACAGATCTAATTATAACATAAAACAGGCCTGCCTCAGAGAAGCAAAGAGCCAAATTCGTCATGAGTCCAGTCCGGGATTCTCTTCCTCCCATACATAGGTTTGTGGGAAGTTGGGGGAGACCAGGCATTGGGTTGTCCTGGGGTTCAGCACAACCAAATTTAACCAGCCCATCATGCAGCTGTCAATCAGGCTGAAATGTATCACCTTGGCAATTGGAATGTCCTCAGCCAGCTGCGTTCTTCACTGGGGAGAACTCAGAGCTGAGCAGATCAGTGGTATGATACGGGAGAGTAATCATCCCACCATCTCCCCGTCTCTCTGCAGCGGAGATGGTTGTGAGGAAGATAAGTTGTGTTCGAAGGAGAGTGAAGCTAGAAAAAACATTGAGGGATGGTGCTTCCCATCTCTCTTTCTCGCCTACATTTTCGTGGACTTCCTACTGCCACACCCTTTCATTTGTCTTCCTTTCTTTCTTCTGCCCTCTCCTTTCTTCCCCACGCTCCTCCCCACTGACTCACCCTGTCTCTGATGGATGGAACCATTAGTGGAATCACTGTAAATAATGTGTAAAGTTAGAAGTTACAACAAGGTATCTCATTAAAGTTGCTTCACTCATCTTACTTCCCAATTAATGTGTAAGGCTTCGCTGGAATGCAGTGACAATATGTCACAGCGGATCACTGTGCCAGGCGACAGAAAGTTAATAACCCACTGCCCCTTAAAGGGTCCCTATATTGTCATCAGCAGAAGAGTAAATAACCCTGGGTTTGGGGGAGGCTTTTTGGGGGTGGGGTTATTTTCTTTTTCCTTCCTCTCTGAACTCAATTCATGGCAAGAATGAATGAGTTTGTGGCAAAATAGCATCATCTCATAAAGCAATCCTGAAACCAAGCGAGACAGGTGTCATCCAAGGGATGCTGGGATTTTCAGTAGCATGACAGAACTGATCCATTCCCCCACCCTGTAAATATCAGCGCTCAGGAAAACTCTGCCTGCGTAGCTCCCATTCAGCTTCTCAGCTCTGCTCCCCCGCCTTTTTAAATGTCCCTTGTGCTCTTTTCTTCTTAGGATTTTGTTTTCTCTGAGCCCCTAAATGCAACTGCACAGCGTCAGTCTAGGGGAAAGGCTCCTTTCATGTGCAGTGGCTTGATTTGTCATTACTGTAACTTTCCTCCTTTGACCAATCTGCTTTGCGGAGGTGAGGTTATCTTTGCCTTTCATTCCTCTAAGTATCTTTTCCTTTTCAGGGTGCATTTGGAGTTCTTTACTGTTGTGTTAGCAGACAAGGAATCTGGATCAGCGCAAGGACAGGAGGAAGCAGGAAGTTACTGAGTGGGCCAAATTCTAGTTTCAAACCCAATGGCATAAATCTAGAGTGATTCCACTGAAGTCATTTAAATTGTTCCGATTTACCCCAGTGTCACTGAAAGCAGAATTTGACCCATTGATTTCATCAGTGCGGTTTCTGCAGTATAACTGAGCTCAGAATCTGGTCTACTGTGTGAATTGTCTCTTCTAACCATACTCAGTTTTGAATAAACAGCTTGTTACCTGAGCTCCTGTCTCTGTACTTATATCCAACATAATAATTGGCAGGGGTATGGAAAATTTACACACACAACCTTTATTTTGAAAAGTTTCAGGAGTTGTCTAGTGACTGGAGGATAGGACTGATGAGCCAACACTACGGATTGTAAGCCCAGTTCTGCCACTGCTTCGTTGTGTGACTTTAGGCAAATCATTTATTAACCAGTTTTGGCCTCAGTTTCCCCATCTGCAAAAGGCTAAAAAGGCTCATCCACATTGCCTAATTATTGCTTTAATGTTTGTAAAATTCTTTGAGCTGTTTGGCTAAGGGGCACTATAGAAGCACAAGGTATTATTGTTGTGACTATTTGGATATGTTTATTCTACCGATAATACAAGGATGAGTATAAAGGTACTGTTATAAGATTAGGTACATTCAGGATGAACAACAAAAAAGATTTCCTAGCAATGAAATCTGCCAGTCTCCAGCATAGGCTCCTGAGAGAAGTGACAACTGTCCCCGTTTAAGTCCATTTAAAATACAGCTGGACGCAGCACTCCAGAATACACAAAAGATGCAGTGCCCAGGGAGGGGGGACAAAGAGGACCTAATAGATCTTTGCTATCCCTCATGCCTAGGAGGGTCTAGTAACACTCTGCAATTGCATTGTTGGCATCAGTATCAAAAGAGCCATTTATAACTCTTGTGGGCTATGGCTGCCACCTCCAGCAGGATAACAACAACATTAATATAGCACTTTACATCTTCAAAATGATCCTTACACATTAATGGGGCAGCTGGGAGACGGAGTGTACTAGGCATTTGCCGCCCCTTGCCAGAGGTCCCAGCCCCTGGGCACACCCTGCCATATGAAGATCTCCTGCTGGAAAAGAAGAGAAGTGAATTCAGAGCTCCAGGAGATGTGTAGAGAGGCCTCCCATGATCAGCTGCAGGCAGAACTAGCGAGAGCTGATCCTCCAGTCAGAGCCCAGCAGGCCAGATTAAAAGGGCTGACTGCTTCTACTGGTGGCCTGTGCTGGGTGAAGCCAGGAAAGGAAGGATCTCCCTGCCCTAATCCAAGTAACCTGGCCCAGTCAAGGCCTCACCTTGATAATATTGTCTCTGTGAGCACTAGTGTTTATATTATGGACTTTATCGCCTGGGTGACTATTTTGAGTTGAGATTTAATTTGGTTTTCTGTATACTTTCTGATTGTGTTAATTTGTTTTATTTTCTTTTTACAGCCATGGATGCCTGCGGGAAAGACCTTGCTGAAACAGACTTGTTTTCTTCCGCTGAGTTACTGGCTTCTACTCACATACACTGATGGAGAAACACCCCTGCCATGTGCTGCAGTGGGCAAATGAAGAAGTGAGGTTTTTACCCACGAAAGCTTATGCCCAAATAAATCTGTTAGTCTTTAAGGTGCCACCAGACTCCTTGTTGTTTTTGTAGATACAGACTAACACGGCTACCTCCAGCTGCAGTGAAACTTCCATTTATGGGGAAATTATCTTGCGAAAGAAACTCTAGATAAAGTTCCCTCTCAGAGGATTGAGCTGTACACATGGACAAGAGCCTGGGGAGGCCATAAGTAGACTCTGGGAAGGGAATAAGGAAGGTGGGCCTGGCCTGCAGCCCCAGAGCCCTCACAGGTAATCACACAGCAACATGAAGATGGAGGGAAAGAGAGACTAGCCCTCTTTATGTTGGAAGAACATGTAGCAACTCATGGAACAGTGAGCGGGAAGAAGTGGTCAGTGCTAGGGCGCAGAGTCAAGCTACATCCTTGGGACACCATGTCCCAAAAGCACGCCAGAGGTATGAGCAATGCCCAGAAGGGAATCGGAGCTCCACGTGCCGCTGTACCATTGGCATTCTAGTGCAGACCTTACACAAGAACAATAATGGGAGGGTATCAGGGGGTAGCCGTGTTAGTCTGTATCTACAAAAACAACAAAGAGTCTGGTGGCACCTTAAAGACTAACAGATTTATTTGGGCATAAGCTTTCGTGAGTAAAAACCTCACTTCTTCGGATGCAGAATAATGGGAGGAAGCACCATCTAGGGTTTAAAGCAGAGGAACTGATATTCAGGCTTCCTGGTATCTATTCTGTGCTCTGTCACCACGTAACCTGTGGCCTCTTTGTGCCTCTGTTCACCCATCTGTACATGGCAGTTGATGATACTGACCCTACCTCCCAAAGCTGTTGTGAGGTTAATTAATGAGTGTTTGTAAGTTGCTTTGAGATCCCCCATGAAAGGCACAACAGAAATGCAAACTGCATACACATTTTTCCTTCTCTCCCCAGGCTCAAATACATTATTGATTTGCTCATTTAACAGGGGCCACTTGTCAAAAGCATAATAGCATTAGCAACACTTGACGTAATAGGGGAATGGAGAGGTCCGTGATTAAGTTTAGACAGTCTTGTCTGACTTAGCTAATTGGTTAAATACATTTGGTTACATGTGCAGCTTTGGGCTTTTGGCTTCAATAAGATATAATATTAATGCTAATTAAAGCTCAACAGAGTTGGCCAAATATTTCTGTTTTCTGAATATTTTCTTTAATCGCATAATTCGTATTCTGCAGTGAGAAGGATTCCGGGAACGGTTGAGGCCTGGAGCCTTTTCCCTATAGAAAAAGATCTGGGGAGATTGAAAAGGGCTAACGTTGAGAAGAGATGTTTTTTTTAAATCTTCTAACCAGAGGGGGAAATAAAATGGACATGGGGCAGGTTGAGAGAAGATGGAAACCTTCTAGGAATCTGGGCCTGAAGCAGAATTAGCTCAATGGTGAGTGAAAGGCCTTGCCAGGCTGCAGGGCTGGCGCTTCCATTTAGGCAACCTAGGAGGTCACCTACGGCACCAGGATTTGGGGGGGCGGCATTTTGGCGGCGGGAGGTCCTTCCACGCTCAGGGTCTTCGGCGGCAATTCTGCGGCGGGTCCTTCACTCGCTCTGGGACCCGCCGCCGAAGTGTCCCGAAGACCAGGAGCACGGAAGGACCCCCTCACCGCAGAATTGCCAACGACGACCGGGAGCGCGGAAGGACCCCCGCCTAGGGCGCCAAAAACCCTGGCGCCGCTCCTGCCAGGCTGGTGAAATATTTATTGAAGTGATTTTTTTCCAAAGGAGGAAGGATGGCCCAGTGGTGAGGGCACTAGCCTGCTCAGGAGACCCGGGTTCAATACTCTGTCTCAGATGCCCTGTGTGACCTTCGGCATTTTGCTTAAAGCCAGATTTTTAAAGGTCTTTAGGCACCTACTGGAATTTTTCCAAAGCACGTAGGAGCCTAACTCTCATGCCTAGGTTCTTCTGAAAATGACTGTAGGTACCGAGCTGCATCTTTGGGTCCCTTTAAAAATCTGTCTCTTAGTCTCCCTGTCCCTCGGTTCACCATTTGTAACATGGGGATAATAGCACTTTCCTACCTCACCAAGTTTCAGGATAAATGCATTACAGATTGTGAGGCACTCCAACACTGTGATGATGGGAGAGCACATAAAATAGAAAGGCAACCTGGATCTCCAGTTTGGTTGTCTGGCAAGATAATATAGTTGTCTCAAATGTTTTCCTGTAGCCATGTTGTTCGCAAATAGCCACGTGAACTCTTCCCAAAATTCAGCAAGGGGTGCAAATTGGCTGAGTGGAGCTGCCAGAGGAATTTAACAAACGAGTGGGTCAGACAGGCAAATCATCCATTTTGTCTGCCTTCTGTGATGTTTCCCAGGAAAATGAGGCAGATGGGCAGTTTTCATATTTAGCTTTGGGACAGGTGCACTGGTCAGCCAAAGCACCCAGAATGTTCAGTAACTCGTCTGGACGGTGTGAATAACTAATTCCACTTCTCCAGGCTGGGACTTGGTTGTCCAAGTTCATCGACAGCAATATTGTTCTTAGCTTCTTTCTCTTAGAATTGTTACCATTTAGACTTTATCCTCCAGCACACAGTCACTGTGTCAGTTGCAGAGTCATGCACAGATACCATCATGTCGTTGTGCAGTTGTCAAAACACAATGCAATGACTTTTTCCCAGGATGACATTCTTGGGCTGTTGTAATATCTTCTCTCCATCATGCTTCCCACAGAGCCACACTGTAGGAGTCATATGCCTGGCTACACGGCCACAGAATTGCTTTCAGCCATACTTGACAGCTAGGGGATGCACATATCCCTTGAGCCCAACATTCTCCTGTCCATGGGTATAAATATGACATGTGATCTGACCACCCCAGCATTCCTCTCTTCCTACGGGCTTGAGGAGTTGAAGCAGAGGGGAAGAGGGAAGGTCATCATGCCATGGCTCTTTGGGAGGCAATATATTCAGAGAACAAGAGTTAACTGTGATAAATAACACCTCTTGCTAAGCCTAGTTTACAGGTCACAGGCAAAACTCAGATCAACCCTAGGCAATGCCTGATTGCTGTTCAGTGGTCTCAGTCCAGTTCCTAGAAGACATGAGTCCATCACAACATGAGTGCTAATTGGCACCTTTATCAGCTGCCTCAGCCCAGGAACTCAAAGACTGGAGCATGCAAGAGTATCATGAACCCACAGCTCACACAGGAATCATCTTATCAGGGAATCTCATTTGACATCAGTGGTAAACACCACATTCATTTCCATCAACTTTGGTTGAATGTTGAGTTGATATGTGTGCGTGGGATCTGTAAATAACACATTATTAGATCGGCAAAGGACAGCTTCCATTGGAGAGAAACTCCCCCCCCAGCTTTTGCCTGGATTGACCTCTCTCTGCTTCATTCAGCTGCTGCTCACAGAGCATAAAGGTCCCTATCCAATGTTCAAGCGCAGCAATAAGCCAGTTGCACATGTCCAGAAAATCCAGCCACCTGATAGGGGTTACTCCTCTAACTGGCCCAGACTAACCCAAGGCTCTGCAGGACACCAATGGGCAGGCAGTCTCAAGCAGGTGTTAATGGGGGTGGGGGCTGCCTCTTGTGAACTGTGTGGACATAATAATTACAAGAGCTACTATTGCCTTTTTAATGACAGCAATTGAAAGAGAAAATGCAGCCATAGCGCATTAAAAATAACCCTCTGCTCCCACGAAGCAGCAGCTGCATTTGGAGGACTTTGCTCATTGCAGAGAATTGTCATCCAGCCCCTTGGTTTTCCTGCCAATTACCCACTCTCCCACTTCGCATGTCGATGTTTTCCCTCTTTTTCTATTTAATATTAGAGTCAAAGATAATAAGGGAGAAAAATGGAAGGCAACGGTGGCTCATGTGCAGTATATGAGCAACTGACAGGGCTGCTTTATAGTACGCACATGGGATCTAATACACGGCTCTACAGCCAAAATACTTCTGAAATAAATGTAGTCAAACTTTACTAATTCTGGGTCACTGAGAATGAAAATGATGCTTAAAATTGTTGATTGGCTCTAGTTTTCAAGATATGCTATTGGGTCAGTATATACGACCCTTGACTTGGGAATGGCGGAGGATAAGTGAGTTATAAAGGGAAGGGATCTCAATTTAAACCAGAAATGACTAAAATACATCTTTGACTGGATCTATGAATAAATCTATGACTGGGTTTGGACAGTACTTGCTTTTTAGGCAAAACAATGAATGATGCAATCTGAAGCTGGTATTCCCATCCCATCTCCTAGAACTGGAAGGGACCTTGAAAGGTCATCGAGTCCAGCCCCCTGCCTTCACTAGCAGGACCAAGTACTGATTTTGCCCCAGATTCCCAAGTGGCCCCCTCAAGGATTGAACTCACAACCCTGGGTTTAGCAGGCCAATGCTCAAACCACTGAGCTATCCCTCCCCCCCAAAAATTAATGGAGATATCCCATCTCCTAGAACTGGAAGGGACCTTGAAAGGTCATCAAGTCCAGCCCCCTGCCTTCACTAGCAGGACCAAGTACTGATTTTGCCCCAGATCCCTAAGTGGCCCCCTTAAGGATTGAACTCACAACCTTGGGTTTAGCAGGCCAATGCTCAAACCACTGAGCTCATACATGATATGAATTGCATCATGTTATTCCTAGAAGTCATGGATGATGCAATCATAACGAAGCTTACATCACTCTGCTGAACAAATTGCCCTATATCAGCTCTAGAAATCATACACTGGCGTGCTCTCTTATTTGTCAGTGTTTGATTTTGCAAAGGGACACATTTCTGTTTAGCTAAAGTGAGCAGAGATGCCTCGTACTTGTGTGAACAGTGCAGATAACTTCTGCTATGTTTGTGGTGAAGTGACTTTTGCATCACAAAAGTGCAGTATAACCACTATGGTTAAGAAAGCCTATCACCTTTATTTTGGCTGCAAAATTGGAGATCAGGACAAGAAGTGGGCCCCACACATATGCTGCAACACTTCGCCAGTGGTTGAACAGGAAAATGAAATCTATGCCTTTTGCAGTGCCAATGATTTGGAGAGAGCCAACAGATCATACCAGCAATTGTTACTTCTGCATGGTGCCTCCAGTTGGGAAAGGTGTGTCAAAGAAGGAAAAGTGGACTGTGCATTATTCAAACATTCCATCAGCTATACGTCCAGTACCCCACGGAGAAGGACTGCCGGTTCCTGATGCACCAGAATCATTCTCACTTGAGTCAGACGAGGAAGAGGAAGAGGAATATGAAACTTCTGGTCCGGAACCATCAATGTCACAGGACCCACATTTTCTCCCATCCTCCTCCTCTGAATCACACCTCATAACACAAGGTGAACTGAATGACCTTGTCAGGGATTTGGAACTACCCAAGAGTAAGGCAGAGCTGTTGGGCTCCAGACTACAGCAGTGGAATCTCCTGGCAGGTGATGTTAGGGTTTCCATGTTCCGTGACCGTCAAAAGGATCTTGTCCCATTCTTCTTCATGGAAGGTGATCTTGTAGCCTGCAACAACATCAATGGTGTGATGGCAGCCCTCAACACCGTTCACGATCCAGATGAGTGGAGCCTGTTCGTTGATTCATCGAAGACGAGTCTTAAAGCTGTTTTACTGCATAATGGCAATGTTTTGCCATCAATTCCAGTTGGTCATGCAGTCCATATGAAGGAAACCTATGACAACATGAAACAACTTTTGAGGTGCATAAACTATGACCAACATGAGTGGCAGCTTTGTGGCGATTTGAAGGTTGTTGCTCTCTTGCTTGGTCTGCAGACTGGATACACAAAGTACTGCTGTTTTCTCTGCAAATCGGATAGTCGTGCAAGAGATTCCCACTACATCAAGAAAGATTGGCCACTCCAACAGTCATTGGTAAATGATAAATAGCACATTTTATCTCTGAAGCAGACGACTTCTCAAAAATTGTAGACCAGTGTAATACAAGAGTAATAGGTGTTATAAATATGTTACAAACATGAGTAGTGTGTATTATACCAACCATTGATGTGCTTATTAGCCATAGTTATAAGCAACCTATTGATCTGCTGGGCTCTATACACCTGATTTATATCTAGTAATATGTATTAGTATTAACCCTTTATAAAATATTTATAAATGTACCCTTAGTATAGAGTGTGACCACAGATTCTGCAAGGAGAACCTGGGCCCCAATTCAGGAAAACACTTAAGCATAGGCTTAACTTTAAGTCCTATTGAAGTCAATGGGTCAGAAAAACTTAGTTAACAATGGCATTGATGCTGCATGAGTCAGAATAGAATCCAACTCCCTCTCCCAGTAGCTGTGCCAAAGGGAGCAGAAAGTAGTAAAAGCACATTGTTGTCAGTAGCATCGACATATCTGACCCTGAATACATCCAGGACTGATCTGCTGAGTGAGAACGTGCTGCCTCTGCACAGTCATATGTCTAAGCACACCCACACTTTAATTAAGACATGCAGGTTTGAGTCTCAATATTATAAAGAAAACTTTTGATATCACTGGTCTACAATTTTTGAGAAGTCGTCTGCTTCAGAGATAAAATGTGCTATTTATTATGTATTTTGATGTGCTGAATTCAAATACGACAATTAAAACAACTGATTGGCTACTGTTTCTAAGATATTTAAGTTTTTACATTTTATGTCTATGTATATTGTGTAGATAGAGTTTTAATCATAAATTGTAAACCTAGGTCTTTTCATGTGTTTATGGTTGCTTTACATGATAATATTTCACCTGTCCTTTTTATGTAACACTTTAAAAATCAGCAAAAGGGTTATATAAATAAAATGTATTATGAAACAAAAGGCAAAAAACTATTATGTACATAGTTTAGTCCTATTCAGTGTCTTCTCGGCGCTTCTTGGCTTGTCTCTTGTATTCATTAAATGGAGCATCTCTTGTCACTGTCCAGCAATAGTCTGCAAGCACTGATGGGCTCCATTTGCCCTGATAGCGTTTCTCCATTGTTGCAATGTCCTGGTGAAATCACTCGCCGTACTCGTCGCTCACTGCTCCGCAGTTCAGTGGAAAAATTTCTAGATGAGAGTGCAAAAAATGTGTCTTTAGTGACATGTTGCAACTAAGGCTTTTGTATGCCTTGAGGAGGTTTTCCACCAGCAACCTGTAGTTGTCTGCCTTGTTGTTTCCGAGAAAATTTATTGCCACTAACTGGAAGGCTTTCCATGCCGTCTTTTCCTTGCCACGCAGTGCATGGTCAAATGCATCATCTCGAAGAAGTTCACGAATCTGAGGACCAACAAAGACACCTTCCTTTATCTTAGCTTCACTTAACCTTGGAAATTTTCCACGGAGGTACTTGAAAGCTGCTTGTGTTTTGTCAATGGCCTTGACAAAGTTCTTCATCAGACCCAGCGTGATGTGTAAGGGTGTGTCAAGGCTGTATCCTCACTTTGAACTTTAGGGTACAAATGTAGGGGCCTGCATGAAAACTTCTAAGCTTAACTACAGCTTAGCTCTGGTCCCGCTGCCACCATTCCCAATGGATTCCCTCCCTGAGAAGCCTTGAGAAACCTTTCACCAATTCCCTGGTGAATACAGATCCAAACCCCTTGGATCTTAAAACAAGGAGAAATTAACCATTCCCCTCCTTCCTCCCACCAACTCCTGGTGAATACAGTTCCAACCCCCCTGGGATCTAAAACAAGGAGAAATTAACCATTTCCCCTCCTTCCTCCCACCAACTCCTGGTGAATACAAATCCAACCCCCTTGGATCTAAAACAAGGAAAAATCAATCAGGTTCTTAAAAAGAAAGCTTTTAATTAAAGAAAAAGGTAAAAATCATCTCTGTAAAATCAGTATGGAAAGTAACCTTACAGGGTAATCAAACATAAAGAGCTCAGAGGACTCCCCTCTAGTCTTAGGTTCAAAGTACAGCAAACAAAGATAAACACTCTAGTAAAAGGTACATTTACAAGTTGAGAAAACAAAGGAAAACTAACACGCCTTGCCTGGCTATTTACTTACAAGTTTGAAATAGGAGAGACTTGTTTAGAAAGATGTGGAGAACCTGGATTGATGTCTGGTCCCTCTCAGTCCAGAGAGCGAACGCCCTCCCAAACAAAGAACACAAACAAAAGCCTTTCCCCCCCCCCCAAGATTTGAAAGTATCTTGTCCCCTTATTGGTCCTTTAGGTCAGATTCCAGCCAGGTTACCTGATCTTCTTAACCCTTTACAGGGAAAAGGATTTTGGAGTCTCTGGCCAGGAGGGATTTTATAGTACTGTACACAGGACAGCTGTTACCCTTCCCTTTATAGTTATGACAGGGTGGTAACAAAATCTTCCTTGATTCAACAAGTGGTGGATGCTGAACACTTTTCCTCCCAGGCTGCAATGACTATCGGAGTGGCCAATCTTTCTTGATGTAGTGGGAATCTCTTGCACGACTATCCAATTCGCAGAGAAAACAGCAGTACTTTGTGTATCCAGTCTGCAGACCAAGCAAGAGAGCAACAACCTTCAAATCGCCACAAAGCTGCCACTCATGTTGGTCATAGTTTATGCACCTCAAAAGTTGTTTCATGTTGTCATAGGTTTCCTTCATATGGACTGCATGACCAACTGGAATTGATGGCAAAACATTGCCATTATGCAGTAAAACAGCTTTAAGACTCGTCTTCGATGAATCAATGAACAGTCTCCACTCATCTGGATCGTGATCGGTGTTGAGGGCTGCCATCACACCATCGATGTTGTTGCAGGCTACAAGATCACCTTCCATGAAGAAGAATGGGACAAGATCCTTTTGACGGTCATGGAACATGGAAACCCTAACATCACCTGCCAGGAGATTCCACCGCTGTAGTCTGGAGCCCAACAGCTCTGCCTTACTCTTGGGTAGTTCCAAATCCCTGACAAGGTCATTCAGTTCACCTTGTGTTATAAGGTGTGGTTCAGAGGAGGAGGGTGGGAGAAAATGTGGGTTCTGTGACATTGATGGTTCAGGACCAGAAGTTTCATCCTCTTCCTCTTCCTCGTCTGACTCAAGTGAGAATGATTCTGGTGCATCAGGAACTGGCAGTCCTTCTCCGTGGGGTACTGGACGTATAGCTGATGGAATGTTTGGCTAATGCACAGTCCACTTTTCCTTCTTTGACACACCTTTCCCAACTGGAGGCACCATGCAGAAGTAACAATTGCTGGTATGATCTGTTAGCTCTCTCCAAATCATTGGCACTGCAAAAGGCATAGATTTCATTTTCCTGTTCAACCACTGGCGAAGATTTGTTGCACAAGTGTTGCAGCATGTGTGTGGGGCCCACCTCTTGTCCTGATCTCCAATTTTGCAGCCAAAATAAAGGTGATAGGCTTTCTTAACCATAGTGGTTATACTGCACTTTTGTGATGCAAAAGTCACTTCACCACAAACATAGCAGAAGTTATCTGCACTGTTCACACAAGTACGAGGCATCTCTGCTCACTTTAGCTAAACAGAAATGTGTCCCTTTGCAAAATCAAACACTGACAAATAAGAGAGCACGCCAGTGTATGATTTCTAGAGCTGATATAGGGCAATTTGTTCAGCAGAGTGATGTAAGCTTCGTTATGATTGCATCATCCATGACTTCTAGGAATAACATGATGCAATTCATATCATGTATGAGCTCAGTGGTTTGAGCATTGGCCTGCTAAACCCAAGGTTGTGAGTTCAATCCTTAAGGGGGCCACTTAGGGATCTGGGGCAAAATCAGTACTTGGTCCTGCTAGTGAAGGCAGGGGGCTGGACTTGATGACCTTTCAAGGTCCCTTCCAGTTCTAGGAGATGGGATATCTCCATTAATTTTTGGGGGGGAGGGATAGCTCAGTGGTTTGAGCATTGGCCTGCTAAACCCAGGGTTGTGAGTTCAATCCTTGAGGGGGCCACTTGGGAATCTGGGGCAAAATCAGTACTTGGTCCTGCTAGTGAAGGCAGGGGGCTGGACTCGATGACCTTTCAAGGTCCCTTCCAGTTCTAGGAGATGGGATGGGAATACCAGCTTCAGATTGCATCATTCATTGTTTTGCCTAAAAAGCAAGTACTGTCCAAACCCAGTCATAGATTTATTCATAGATCCAGTCAAAGATGTATTTTAGTCATTTCTGGTTTAAATTGAGATCCCTTCCCTTTATAACTCACTTATCCTCCGCCATTCCCAAGTCAAGGGTCGTATATACTGACCCAATAGCATATCTTGAAAACTAGAGCCAATCAACAATTTTAAGCATCATTTTCATTCTCAGTGACCCAGAATTAGTAAAGTTTGACTACATTTATTTCAGAAGCATTTTGGCTGTAGAGCAGTGTTATCCCCTATAAACTATTTATAAATACCTCCTTAATATAAGGTGCAAGCATATGTTTATTCCTGGGGTAGGTTGTCACAGTTCAAAGTAACTGCTCCGTATTCCCCCTCCATGGTCCAGCAAGGGGATACACTTTCAGGCTTCTAGCTCCCCAGCTGTCACAACTCTTGAGAAGAGAACCATGTCTCTTTCCCTCTGCGTGGTTTTTTTCCCCAGGCTATACAGTTCCCTGCCTGTTATTCCTAGCAAGTCAGATGACCTAACCAGCCCAGCCTCTGTGCTTTGCTTACTCTTCAAAGGCTACAGACAATGTGTTTGCCTGCAGTTGTAAGTTACCACACAGCACTTTCCAAGCAAGCACATTTATTCCTAAGGCAAAAGCATTACAGAAAAAAGCAATAAAGACCTACATGCATTATAATATATTTACTGGAGATCAGCTTCAACTCCATCAAGGACATTGGTAGGTAACCAGTTCTTCAAATTCCACACAGGGGGTTTTCTGGAGTTACAAGTTCATAACTGCTTTTGCTCAGTACAAGAACAACCATAAAGAGTTCACTCTTTCCTCTATATAGCTTGGGCCTTTGATCTTGTTCTCATCTAACCAGGTGATGAGCAGACAAAGGTCCTTTTCTCAGGGTGTAGCTTCAAAAGCCTGGGTTTTTGCATAATTACAAAGTCATTCACCTTCCCCTAGAGATTCCCACTTTACTCTGTTTGTCCCAAAAGTTCCTTCTTGTCTGGTCCATTTTTCAATATAATTATCTTAAGCTTGCAATACTTCTCAAAGTTTTACATTGGCCACACTCTCCCCCCTGGAGAAGTTACATACGATTCCACAATAATACATAACATTTGCATTTTTAATACAATGGACCCCAAAAGTAGTTAAGCTTAATTCAATAAGGTTTTTCAAGGCAATTGCAGGAAATGTCATGTCGGTCACAGAGCTGATGATGCTTGAGCCTGAAAGCACTCAGCCTGCTCAGATCCCAAGGTGAGTTCCAATCCCAGCTGCAGTATCCTTCATTTTGTATGGAGTGTATTGCTGTTCAGACCTCCTCTTCTGGAGGAATGATGGATGTGACGTGTGGCTTCAGATGTGGGTGGAATCCTTTGAGTTTTGTTATAGACTCTGTGACATGTGGTCCCTGGATGAGGAAGGATTTAGTAAAATAACCTCATTATTAGTATTGAACCATTTATATTGGGATAACGCATAAAGATCACAAGCAGGTTGGGCCCCATTGTGCTATATAGCTCAATAGAAGAATCCTGACATTCCCCTAGTTTTACTTGTATCAGAGAAATCAGACTTCGGTTTCCCAAGGGAATTCGTTACAGGACCAGTTCAGGAGCAACATTTAATTATGGAATAATGCATGTTCTTCCCCCTACCCCGTTTCTAAATTAGCCGTCATGTTACTAAAAATGTTTCTGTGTTCCACAATCAGTCCACTTAACTGTAACAAAGCAGCACAGATCCATCAAACTCACAATGAGCTCCGCTAATGACTGCTGAAATTACCAAATCAGCCCTGCTTCCCAACACTCCAGCCTTTCTCTTGTGTCTCTCCTCAATCATCTCTCTGCTTGTGGCCATGCTCAATGGGAAAGGACCATAGCAGGAAGCACTTGAGCCCAGGTCCCAGAACCAAATGCATTATCGTGTTACCTTTTTGACTGATTATTCTCCAAGCTATCCATTTTGTTACGAGGCAGTGGATGGGAGGCAGGGGAAGGGAGGTGGCAAAGCTGAGGCCAGCAATAAAATACCAGCAGAGTGCATTGTTCCCATTCCCTGATTATGCATTTAACTGCATTTCTAAGCACATCTATTTTTTTTTTCTAAACCAGTGTTCGGAAGTGCAATTTCGTTGCTATTCAGATACAATGTGGCTTCTATTCTCTCGCTCGGTTTTTATTATGTGTCCGCTGCTGCGCCTTCTCCAAGCTGGCGGACTCCGAGATTCATAATTTCAGCCTGACACCATAGAAACCACTTAGTTTGATTCAGGACTCTAATGTCATCACTGGCTAGTCTTGAACGGAGCAGGGAGAGAGGGTGTAATTTGAAGGCAGCATCACACAGAAACTGCAATTATTTCTCCCTTTCAGAGGGAAATGTAAACAAAAGGTCATCACTGGTCAGTGCTCTTCATTCCCATTCCTGCACACTGACAAGCTCACTTTTTTTTGTTTATTATTTATTTCCTGATTATTCCCCTCCACATGAGGGCTGGAACTAAGCAGCAGCCAGTATTACCACACAGCCAAGGGCATAGACTGCACCCCTAAATTCCCCTGGCAACTCCCCATGGCGTTTGAACATGGCGGCCTTACAGAGCTTGTTAACGGCACTCCATGTTCACAGCACTGGTGTAGGCCAAGAGCATGACTTTTGTAGCACTCTGCACCTGGATACTTCAGAGTGATCAGCATGATAGACAGTCCCAGCCTCCATATTGAGCCCAGCAACCTTCTGCTCCAATCAAGATGGAGTGCTGCCTCATGGGCTGGTGGTCGTGGACTAAACCTAAATACTGAAAGGGCTACATAGTACAATGCCATGGTCCATGTTATTAACCTGTGGTCTGCAATTTGGCCACATTTCTAGGTTAAACCTTGTCTGATCACGGTGGGAAAGAGAGAAGCGCTTAGAATATTGGCAAGGAGAATTAATACTTGCGGACGGTGGAATACAATTTGCTCTGCACTGTTCTGCAAATTCTGCTGAACTAAATGAAGCTCTCCTGATCTCCCCCTATGGCTCGGTGATAGAAAGGAGTTAAGTGAATATAGATGCTCATATCAAATCACAGGTATTGATTTTCTGAGCTGGTAAATGAAGGTGCTTTATCTCCAATGGGAGATTGAAGGTCTGTGTGCCACACTTTGCTCTATTTTCATAAAATGCCGGCACGGTGAAATTCTTTTACCTGACACCTAATATAATGAAGGGGGACCAGATCCTAATGTTAGTCACATTGATGTAGACCCAGAGTGACTCCAATGCAGCCAACTGAGTTGTTCTGGATTTACATCAGGATAACTGAGAGCAGAATTTGGCTCAGGAAACCAGTCTTGCGGGTAGACCATCCATGCAACAAACATTCAATGCCTTTCCAGGGTTTCCATGGCATTCCTACAGCCCTCCAGAGCCTGTTGGTAGGGGTGTTACAAACACACATGTGTATACACACAAACACACACACACACATGCAGGCTGCATGACAATTTTGCTAAGTTAAGTTTTTATCTGAACTGTTTTATCCCACTGACTGGTTTGAATCAAGACGTGGGGTTTCACTGGCACATAGGCCAGTTTTGTGCTCAAATGAGTTCTGAGCAAGATATGATCTATAATAGTGAAGAGAGACTCCTTAAAGATACCAATCTGTGTCCTGAGGAGTGCTGTGAAAGACCAAAGCAGGATGAGGCAATGTAACTCAAGTGCCCAGTAGGGAGGGAGGAGCTATATAAGTCAGAAAGCCCTCTTAGAAAGATAACCTTTGTGGCATTACACCCAATATTCTTCATAAAGATATTGTTATGATTATGGCATAACTATGATGTATCTTATGCAAGATAAAGCACGTGAGATATCACTGGAAAGGTTATGATTTGTAGGCATGTACCATTTTTGTGTCTGAAGTTAGGAATATTGTCTATGCATCTATTACAAACGTGTTTACACCTGGGGAAGGCCCACTAGACAGAATGCAATCCGTCTAGATGGCTCGCTGGGAAGGGCCATTTGGGAGAACAATAGGTCTTAGAACAGTGGTTCTCAAACTGTGGGTCGGGGCCCCAAAGTGGGTTGCGACCCTGTTTTAATGGGGTCACCAGGACTGCCGTTAGACTTGCTGGGACCTGCCGCCTGGGCCAAAGCCCGAACCCAAGGGCTTCAGCCCTGAGTGGCTGGGCTCAGGTTACAGGCCCCCTGCCTGAGGCTGAAGCCCTTGGGCTTCGGCTTTGGCCCTCCTGCCCAGGGTGGTGGGGCTCAGGCTTCAGGCTTTGGCCCACCCACCCGGGACAGCAGGGCTTGGGCAGGCTCGGACTTAGGTCCCCCTCCTGGGGTCATGTAGTAATTTTTGTTGTCAGAAGGGGGTTGTGGTGCAATGAAGTTTGAGAACCCCTGGTCTTAGAGGATGCTAATCTCCCACCAGGAAGCCTTCCTTGGGACACTGCAAACAGACTCTGAGTTATGGCTGCAGGGACATGTGACCAAGTCACCTGGTACTGGACTCCATGCTATACTAGTGTTTTTCCACTGACAGGGTGTGGGAATCAAACTGGGAAACAAAGGATTCCCCCACATGCAAAAACTATTTAAGGCAGGGGAGTGACAACATCGTGGTTCATTCTTCACTGACTCCCTGCCCAAGAAAGAGGACTGCTGGAAACACCTGAGAACAAAAAGACTGGACAAGGGAAGAAGGGCTGAGCCCAGGCTAGAGGGTTGTCTGGCCTGTGAAAGGAATATCTGGAGTTTTCAAGACTCTCTGAAATCAATATTTTGGGTGAGAATGTGATACTTATAACCAGTTTCTTTAGTATATTAAGCAATAAAGAGTAAAGGGAGCCCAGGCTGGTGGGTCAGGTCGGCTCAGTGGTACCCCAATCCCAGGTGGCACCCAGAAGAGGGGGGTAACCTGTCACAACCTCCTTCTGAGCATGCTGATCAACCTGTGTCTATTGTTTTGCCTGCCCAGCCTGATGCAGCTCCGACTGAAATCAGTGGGCTTGCTTCTGACTTCAGTGGGAGCAGGACTAAGCCCATAGACTATAAGTACTAGGGAGCAGAGGCCATGTATTCCTCTGTGCTTTCTACATCACTGAACATGCTCTTGGTACATAACAAATAAGATGGAAGGAAGGGAATCATAGAACTGGAAGGGACCTCAAGAGGTCATCTAGTCTAGTCCCCTGCACTCAAGGCAGGACTAAGTATTATTCTAGACCATCCCTGACAGGTGTTCGTCCAACCTGCTCTTAAAAATCCCCAATGATGGAGATTCCACAACCTCCCTAGGCAATTTATTCCAGTGCTTAACCACCCTGACAGTTAGGAAGTTTTTCCTAATGTCCAACCTAAACCGCCCTTGCTGCAATTTAAGCCCATTGCTTCTTGTCCTATCCTCAGAGGTTAAGAAGAACAATTTTTCTCCCTCCTCCTTGTAACGATCTTCTATGTACTTGAAAACTGTTATCATGTCCCCTCTCAGTCTTCTCTTTTTCAGACTAAACAAACCCAATTTTTTTCAATCTTCCCTAATAGGTCAAGTTTTCTAGACCTTTAATCATTTTTGTTGCTCTTCTCTGGACTTTGTCCAATTTGTCCACAGCTTCTTTGAAATGTGGTGCCCAGAACTGGATACAATACTCCAGTTGAGGCCTAATCAGCGCAGAGTAAAGTGGAAGAATTACTTCTCGTGTCTTGCTTACAATACTCCTGCTAGTACATCCAGGGGCGGCTCTATGTTTTTTGCTGCCCCAAGCACGGCAGGCAGGCGGCTTTCGGCGGCGCGCCTGTGGGCGGTCCGCTGGTTACGCGGATTCGGCAGCATGCCTGCAGGAGGTCCGCCGGTGCCGTGCCATCGGCGCCGTGCCATCGGCATCCCCACCGCTGAATTGCCACCAAAGCCGTGGGACCAGCAGACCTCCCGCAGGCATGCTGCCGAAAGCTGCCTGCCTGCCGCCCTCACAGCGACCAGCAGGCCGCCCCCCGCAGCTTGCCGCCCCAGGCATGCGCTTGCTGTGCTGGTGCCTGGAGCCGCCCCTGAATACATCCCAGAATGATGTTTGCTTTTTTTTGCAACAGCGTTACACTGTTGACTCATATTTAGCTTGTGATCCACTATGACCCCCAGAGCCCTTTCCGCAGTACTCCTTCCTGGGAGCGGTAGTGGGGCTTCTGACCCTTTACTTTCTTCACTTCCATCACTGATGGGTATCTCTTGGTGTTAGCCGGAGGCATATTGTCTCTAGAGCGGTGTCCTTGTTCCAATATGGGAGTTGGTTCACAGCATATATCTGCCATTGCCAGGATGCAAAATCCAAAACATATCAGATATTTCCTTCTGTTGGCTCTTTTGCATTCAGGTATTGGGCGTATTCACATAAAGGACCTTTGGCTCTAGGGCGTTCTCTAGAAGCTAGTTCCTTGTTGCACAGCTCCCCACACTGTACCAGCTGCAGTAATAAGGAAGACAGTGGTGGTGGCAGCATCCTCATGGCTTCAGATCCCACTCTTCTATTTATTCTGTTCTCTGTAGGTTCTTATCCCACCCTTGTAGTATCTGAGTCCCTTCCAGTAGTGCATTAAGTGACTTGCCTAGGATCTGTCCCAGGAAATTTGTTCTCTCTCTTATCCTCTCTGCAGGGCAACAATTGTGTGTGCTGTGGAATGTTATTTTGGGGGATTTTTTTTTTTTTCGTTTTTAAGGTACACGGCACCGTGTTTGCCAGCTTCTCTCTGCTTGGAAAGCTTTTTTTTTCACGTCTTTTGTATTTTTTTTTCCAATCATCATCTTAGCGCTACAAGTGGAAATGTCTCCCCACACAACCTCCGCACAAAGTGCAAACATCAATCCTTTCTTATTAAGCTGAAGCTGAAATGCTCATAGACAAGCTGTTAAAAAGAAGAAAGTGTCCACACTGTGGCGGAAAAGGTAAAATGCAGTAATTGTCCAAACCTTTCAAGAGAGGAAATTGCATTGGAGAGGGGAGGACCTTTTCCTTCTGCGGCAGTTTGCCAAAATAATGCAGAGACTCACTTAACTTACATATTGTTAGGCACAGAATCACCTCAGCGCCTCTGATTCCTGCAGCTTTGTACTACACACGTCAAAATGCAAAGAGCGATTGAATACCCTTTGTCGTTGCTATTTAAATATGTTGTATTGATTTATTTGTAATCCACAAAAGTGAAAATGATGTCTCAGACAAACAGTGAGTTCCCAGCAGGCAAAATGGATCAGCATGAAATAGAAGAAATGAGAACTGTGATAATGCTGTGGGCCCCGATCCCGGGCTGCGGCTTTAGAACACACGCTGCAAGGGGAGCAAGGTGGCTTTAAGACATTTTTTGCAGGATCCTGGAAGCATTGTGAACTGGGCCAGTGCCCCAGGATCTAATTTGCAGCAGCTGCAATGGGCCCAAGGGGCTGTTACAGTAACTACGGATCAAGGGCTCTTGGGCCTGGTCTACACTGGGGGGGGATCGACCTAAGATATGCAACTTCAGCAAGGAGAATGGCGTAGCTGAAGTCAACGTATCTTAGGTCAACTTACCTCACGTCCTCATGGCGCGGGGTCGACTGCCGTTGCTCCCCCGTCGACTCCGCTTCCGCCTCTTGCTGCAGTGGAGTACAGGAGTCGATGGCAGAGCAATCAGGGATTGATTTATTGCGTCTACACTAGACACGATAAATCGATCCCCGGTAGATCGATCACTACCGGCCAATCCGGCCACACCTCCTTTTCATCGGTCATACCTCCAACATTGGCCATGGGGCAGGGATGGCGTCAGAAACGCTATGTTCAGCTTACCCTGGGGTGATGTTTTCATGGCTGGTTATGCTGGCTTCAGGCCCAAATTACACTGCTGGAGAGAAAGGATAAAAGGAGTGGCAGGAACTCAGGAGATCTTGGGTCAGTATTTGTCTATGCCAGAGACTTCCTGTGTGACCTTGGGCAAGACACTTAATATTTCTATGTCTTAGTTCTCTATCTGTAGTACTGGAATAATGATATTTCCTCTCTCCCATTCTGCCTCGATCTTATCTGTTTAGATCATAAGCACTATGGGGCAAGGATTAATTTTTGCAATACTGCACCTGGTATAATGAGTCTCACTTGGACTCTAGATAACACCATAGTGCGAATAACAAAAAAACAGCCTGAATGCAGGGGGAAATCTGGGCCTGGATTTAGAAAGTGAAACTGATTGTGTCCTTTCAGTGGAAAGATGGGGAAAATCTCCTCTCTTCTACCACCTCCCGCAGTTGTCTTTCATAGAGTTTAAGGCCAGACAGGACCACTAGGTCATCCTCCTCCTATGTATCACAGGCCACCAACACCACCCAGCACCCCTCACACACTAAACCCACCAATGGAAATGAGACCCAAGTAAATGAGACCCACAGGAGACTATACTATTATGTGCCACAGGCTGAGAATAGGAGAGACCAAGGTGCACCAGCGCTCAAGGCCCTGCGATGGCAGAGAAATGATTAGGTGAGATATACCCAGATAATCCTGGCAAGTGACCCACACTCACACTGCCACGTATGACAATCAGTTAGACCCTGAGCACATGAGCAAGAACCAGCCAGCCAAGCACCTGTGAGACAGAATGCTCAGTGCTACCTCAGAGCCCTGGCCCTCTACATCCAATGTCCCATCTCCCTCCATGGCCATCCCTGATGCATCAGAGGAAGGAGATAACCCCTCCAAAAATATTGGGGAGAGGGAATCCCTTCCTGATCCTTGCCAATGATCATCTGAAACCCTGAAGCATAAGCGTTAGGAGCTTTGTATTTTTTAAATTCTTTTACTTTCAGCAAAGATTCCATCTACGAAACTGCCCAAAAGAGGATGGAAATTCCAGAGCTGCAAAATCTCCTGTGAAATGCATAATGGTCTGTGCAGCTTTGCCCAGAAGTTTTCCAATGCAGGATCCAGAAATTGTACATGAGATTATCACGCCTCAAGAGAAAAACCCTAATGGCAGTAAAGGAGCTGAAGTACGTCAAAGTCTGAAAAAGTCGATATAGCTCAGACTGGTTCATACCACCCCAGAAAGATAGTCCATATATTATTTAAACTATCCAATTTACTGAGCGGCTTAAACAGGGCTCTCAATGCTGCCGTCAGAACTGCCAAGGCTGCCCAGAAAACTTTGAAAAACATTCTGTTTAGAGACAATTCTGCTTCAGTGTCAGAGATTTTTTTTGCTTTTAATCATCTCCCATTCTCTAATGCTAGGATCATTTGCATGAAGAAAGGACCTTTGTTCCTGCTGCTTATTCCCCACCTCAGAGCAAAATCCTTCGTGATGGCCTTGCCGTCATCTCCACCACTTCATATTAGGAAGGTGCACAGCTTCATGGTCCCAGGCAGGGGACTTGAGGCTACAATGATGGGCACACACTCGCAATATCAGCACAGAGGGTAGGAGCAGATGAATTCTTAATAAACAAAGATTCTTTCAGAGTTCTTTTGTAACCGGAGCAACAGCCCTTACCAGAGAGTGATTGTATGGCAAGTGCCTGCATGGATAGCTCTATGAGGGTAGGGTCCAAATCCCTCCTACCTTATGGAGCTCCTCAGATTCCTGGATAATGGGGCCCATATAAGAACCTCAACATCCATCTACTTCCAGACAAAACCAGAATGTACAGCACCCCCAGACACTGTGCCACAGAGAAATCAATCAAACTTTTTCACACTTAAACTACGTTTGGCCATTAGTTCCAGTTCTTGTCTGGGTGACAGTTTGAGTCAGTTGTTGATAGATCCAAATCCTTCATGACAATCTTTGGCCTCTGCTTTTTCAGCCAATCACCAATGAATATGTTTATATTTGGAAGTCATGTGAGTGGCTCTTCCCTGCCTGGCGTGGAAGTGGAGACAAAGGGGTAAAGGGGTATACGTGTGCATGCACACCATGGGATTAGCACAGCTAGTTATAAACCTAATAAATTGGCAAGCATGGCTATCCTTCTGTTGTCTGTAAATAATTCATTGACAAGAGGCTTGTAGGAACAGCACCTTTTGGATATTCCATGGGAAACTGTAACCAGTCCTGAGCCCCTGCTGGCTATTAGATTCAAAAGGATCTGAAGAGGAGGACTCACCGTGGTAGCATCAGCCCCAGAACTGCCAAGATCAAAGCAGGGCCGGATCCAGGGTTTTTGCTGCCACAAGCGGCGAAAAAAAAAAAAAAAAAGCTGAGATCGTGATCGACGGCAGCTCCACCACGCCGCTTTCTTCTTCGACGGCAATTCGGCGGCAGGTCCTTCCTTCCAAGAGAGACCGAGGGACCCACCGCTGAAGAGCCCGACATGCCGTCCCTTCCCCTTGGCCGCCCCAAGCACCTGCTTGCTGGGCTGGTGCCTGGAGCCGGCCCTGGATCAGAGATTTTTCTCTCTCCTCTCCAAGATATAGCTATGGCCTTTAGGCAATTTTCTCTGCTCTATAGTGGAGATGGGCCCAAACTGTTTAGTGTGGATCCCAATCTCTATCTGAATGTCCCCAGTTCTAACAGGTTTGGATGAGGCGTTGTGCCCTGCCTTATTATTAATTATTATCATTATTATTTGTATGACCATAGCACCCTGGGGCCCTAGTCAAAAACCAGGACTCCACTGTGCTATGCACTGTACAAACACAGAACAAAAAGATGGGGCCTGCCCTCAAAGGACTTGCAATCTAGGTATAAGACAAGAGACAACAGGTGGATTCCAACAGACCCAAGCAGGATCTCAAGGAAATAATGAGAGAACATTGGTCAGCATGGTAGCAGCAGTCCTTTCAGTATGTTTCCCCAGAGGAAGGGGGCAGAGGGAGAAGATCTTCCCCACCACATTTCTTTGCACATTTTGTATTGAAAGCAATTTTTTGCTGGTAAAAGATGCTGCCTTGACAGGCTGGGAGACCAGCTTCTTCTACTTCTCTACAGAAGAGGAACAACAGCAACGTCAAGGCAAGCTTCCCCCATGCTGCTCCACTAATGTGTCTCCAGGGAAGAGGGGAGCTCAGTCCCCGTGGCTCATTCAGTTCTTGGCCATTTTGCTGAGACTGCCAGTGAGGGGGAATGAGGGGCCTCTTAGTGGTTTTTGTGATGTCTCTATGCCAAATTGTTTCATGTAGTCTGTAGAACAGTTATCAGATGGCAATGCCTTTTAATCGCTTCCAACCTTGACCAGTGCCCAAAAGGTGGAAAGCTCTCAAAATAACCCATTATCTCACGAGCCCGTCAGCCCACTTTCATTGTAAATTCTAAACAAGCCCAGCTGGACACTGTTGGCAAAGGAGCACTATTGAAATCGCAGTGCCAGACACTAACCTGAATGGATTTAATTCTCATATTGCAGGAGTGACATGATAAGGTTGGAATTAGCAGCTCTGGGCTGTAATCCCACCTCCACCACTGACTCATAATGTGGCCTTACAAAAGTCACTCAACTCTTCTGCGCATCATTTTTCCCACCTAGGAGATCAATGAACACCCACCTTTGCAAAGCACTTTGAGATCTACAGCTCATATTTATCAATATTAGTTTCTCGTTGGAGTCTGTTTTTGAAGTTTTTTTGTTGGAGTATTGTGACTTTGAGGTCTGTAATTGAGTGACCAGGGAGGTTGAAGTGTTCTCTGACTGGTTTTTGAATGTTATAATTCTTGACGTCTGATTTGTGTCTATTTATTCTTTTGCAACGAGAAACTGCAGAATTGGAATTAATTTGCAAACTGGACACCATTAAATTAGGTTTGAATAAAGACTGGGAGTGGATGGGTGATTACACAAAGTAAAAACTATTTCCCCAAGCTAATTTTTTCCCCTACTGTTATTCACACCTTCTTGTCAATTGTTTGAAATGGGCCATCCTGATTATCACTACAAAAGGTTTTTTAATCCTGATGATAAAGCCCACCTTAATTGATTACTCTCATTATAGTTTGTATGGCAACACCCATTTTTTCATGTTCTCTGTGTATATATATCTTCCTACTGTATTTTCCACTGCATGCATCTGATGAATTGGATTTTAGCCCACGAAAGCTTATGCTCAAATAAATGTGTTGATCAATATTAGTGTTAGTGGTAGCCTCCTTTGACCCAAGCAGATAGCCAAAACTTACAGCCCTGCATATTGTTTCCACTAGGAAGAGAAATTGAGGTGAGAGCCAGGTATTTTCTTTGATGTAACCCTGTTTATTCACACAGATTGTACATCAAGTCCTGCTTCCCAGAACACAGCAGGAGACAGTTCCTTTGCTTGCTTTTCCAAACCTGCCTTTCCAGCAAGCACTTTGTGCCCAAAATTCTCTCTCTCTCTCTCTTTGCTTTCTCTCAGGGTCACATCACCACTGCCTCTGTATTGTCTGTTTGGCTTTCTGATTGCTTCTGTCTCTCATAAGAACAGCCATACTGGGTCAGACCAATGGTCCATCTAGCCCAGGGTCCTGTCTTCCAACAGTTGCCAATGCCAGGTGCTTCAGAGAGAATGAACAGAACAGGTAATCAGCAAGTGATCCATCTCCTCTCACCCATTCCTATCTTCTGGCAAACAGAGGCTAGAGACACCCACAGCATGGTTTTGCATCCCTGACCATCTTGGCTAATAGCTATTGATGGACCTATCCTACATGAACTTATCGAGTTCTTTTTTGAACCTCATTCTAGACTTGGCCTTCACAACATCATCTGGCAAAGAGTTCCACAGGTTGACTGTGCATTGTGTGAAGAAATACTTCCTTTTGTTTGTTTTAAACCTGCTGCCTACTAATTTCATTGGGTGACCCCTAATTCTTGTGCTGTGTAAAGGAGTAAATAGCACTTCCTTATTCATATTCTCCATGCCAGTCATGAGTTTATAGACCTCTATTATATCCCCCCTTAGTCATCTCTTTTCCAAGCTGAAAAGTCCCAGTCTTTTTAATCTCTCCTCATATGGAAGCTGTTCCATACCCTCTCCCTGCCTGCCCCCCCCCACACACACACACAGGTCCAAGCCCTAGCCCCTCCATTTGAAACCCATTGGACCACATGGTTCGGCTTCTACTCCAGCTTTTTCATGTGCCTGTGTTTTGGGTACTACTGCCATACATTTATCCTGAATGAAAGACGGTGATTATACCCAATCCACGTCACCATGTGCTTATAGAGATGATGGCCCCATATTGCATCTTGCAAGCCATGGCACATGGTGACTGGGGCAGTGATAGCAACAGACTTCACTAATGGTAACGTATAAACACTTCCACTTGCTCTTGTCCCGAAAGAATCGTGATGACAGTTTGAGATAATAAAATAATTAATCACACAGCACACCTGTAAGCTCCTAAAAGGATCTTGCTGATATCACTGACCAGGACTAAAAGTGGAGACTTCTTTGCAAATAATCTGGTTCAGGTTTTACCCAGCACCCAGTGCCAGCTGGATGGGGATGATTGGAGTTGTTGTGTGGGTCCTGAGAGCTCCAAGCCATCTGGATGCATTTCAGTACATCCACCAGCGCTTCTGAGTCCTAGCATGTTGATATGAGGCTGCTGGAGACCCCAACTACCCTGCCTGGCTAGCAGGCTTTTTGAAACATTCATGCAAAAGTTTTGGGCTCTGATCTTGCAGAAGAAAAACCCTTTGGAGTCATGCCATGGCACTGTCTGTCCAGTGCACAGGAGCAGCTACAAAGAAAATAATGCTTTGGGTGCGTTTACATGAGAGAGTGCACATAGTGCTGAGGAGGGTGGGCACTGGACAGCAGCTCCGGTGATTTCAATGTAATAGAAAATTTAGGGCTGTGTCTTGGCTGTGAGGCTGGGGACTGCAGGATAATGAACTGTGCATCTGGGCAGTGGCCACTGAGCCCTCAGGCTAAATTCACTAAAATTATAGGTGTATAGAGAGAGAATATATACAGCATATCCCCTTGCAAGTCATAAAGCAAGAGCTGGTTTACATCCTCTGAGTTGGGTTTCCCAGTAAGGCTCTAAATGAAGTGTCTCAAATAAGGATCCACTTTAGACTCAATAAAGAAAGTTATTGCTTAATAATGAAATAGAGAGTGGTTATTGCAAACACATTTAGTGAGGTTTAACCAGCCCATAACGGGTATGCAGAAGTCATGGCCTGGCTGGGAAAGCTCAATGAATATCTTTTTAATCATATATTGGGATTTAATCGATATACAATTCTATTCCATTACATCTGAATTAAAAAGACACCACTGCAGTGAGAGCCTACCCTTATTCTCCTGCATTGCCAGGCTATTTCTACCCATTAGGGATGGGTGAGATGTTTGCTCGAAATAAGCATCAACCTTCACTCAACACTTTTGACCCAGGATCACTGAGTTCCTGGATCACTTGTGCCCTTCCCTCCAGGCCCGGCTTTAGGACCTGTGGGGCCCGATTCGAATACCTGGCAGTGGTCCGGGTCTTCGGTGGCGGGGGGTCCTTCACTCAGCTCCGGGTCTTCCGCGGCACTGAAGGGGACACACACACACACACACATACACCCGCCGCCGAAATGCCACCAAAGACCTGGAGCGGACCCCCCGACGCTGAAGACCCGGAGCGGACTGCCGCCAGGTGAGTAAAAAAAAATTAAAAAATTAAAAAGGCGCCTAAGGCATGGGGCCCTCTTAGGCGCGGGCGCGGGGCCCTCTTAGGTGTGGGGCCTGATTCCAGGGAATCGGCCTAAAGCCGTCCCTGCTTCCCTCCCCTGTTGGTCATTGTTAAGCATGCGATGGGAAGTGCTTCCAAACCCATGGTGAACCAAGAGTTACAATCATCTTAGTTGCCCCCTCCCCTTGCATGTTAAAAGTCTAGGCTGAGGTTGGGAATTTGAGATCAAGGCTATAACGGGATCAGGGTTTGATTTCTGTGGCACTGACATCTCATGATCTCTTTATTCATAGATTCATAGATTCTAGGTCATCGAGTCCATTCCCCTGCCCGCATGGCAGGACCAAATACTGTCTAGGGACCAAATACTGTCTAGATTTATGAGAGATTCCTGTCATTTTAGCAGCGCATCTGAACCACGTCTGGAAAATAAACCCAGTCTGGCATTGGATCAAACCAGGGTGAGATCAGAAACCTGAACTTCATGGAGAAGGCAGTTCAGATTTGAGGTTCTGGTTTGAGTCAGTGTTTATGTGTCTAAACAGGGCCCAGGTCCATCACTACCAAATGACCACACAGCAAACTAAAGGGTCTGCGTGACACACACACATGATAATAATATAATATAAGGAGATATACCTATCTCATAGAATTGGAAGGTATCCTGAAAGGTCATTGAGTCCAGCCCCCTGCCTTCACTAGCAGGACCAAGTACTGATTTTGCCCCAGACCCCTAAGTGGCCCCCCCTTAAGAATTGAACTCACAACCCTGGGTTTAGCAGGTCAATGCTTAAACCACTGAGTAATCCCTCCCCCCAATATTCTTGGGTCCCTGCCCTGCCAGTGCTACCTCCTTCCCAGCCCTGAGTGCCAAGCTTAGCACTTTCTGCCAGCGCCCTACTCCCCACAGCTCCACACGTAGAGGGGTGGTAGGCCCTCTCCTAGCCTACAGCTTGGATCCCTGAACCCTGCCTTCCTCCACTCCTGCTGCTTGTGGCAATAAACCTGCCATTAGTTTCTACATGGAGACATTTCTGCCATAGAACTGCTTGAAGTGCACCGTGTACCCTCTTTATGCCTTAAAGATATCAATAGCAACTTAAAGATCCCAATTTAAAAAAAAAACATGCTGGGTTTCATAAGGCAGGGTGTACAATGGAGGATGCAAGCAGAAAGCAGAATCAATTCCTTTAAGGACAAAAAAATATTCACACCACATACTGTCACAGAAAAACACTCCCCAGTTAGCAGAGTAAAGAATCTCGCTCCTTTCCACCAGCCAGTGACTTAAATTGATCTAATGCAGGAAGCCATCCCGGCTAATCCTAATGTTATAGGGTCTAATGGGCGTCACTTAGCTGTGATCACACTTCACCCAGTGTGTGAAAGAGATGCAGTTCAGGCTCAGCTAAAGCAAGGGAGAGATTATTTTCTTTCCAGATGTATAAAGAGAGAGGGGAAAAACCCGCTCACCTTGATTGAGTAAGGCAGTTAAGTAGCACATCAGAGACCACGCAAATGGAACTTGAGCAATTATGGAGATCTCCACTCTTTATTGTCTTCAAAGATTACTCTTCTGCTCTTGTCTTTAGTACCTAAATGGCCCTGGACAAAAGGTACTCGCTGACTAGCATTTCATTTGCTTGTTATATTTGGGGGTGAAACTAATGCTCATGAAAATGAAGGACTGAAAAGGAAAAGATCTACAGGAGGCAGGTAACATACAAGCTTACAGTACCACATGGCTCTGTCAGTGCACCTCCATCTTGTCCTGCAGTACCTCCTGCTATTCCAGCCCTAGGCTGCACACACAGCTCTGTGAATGCACATCAACCCTAACCTACATCCTGGACCATTCCTACCCCAGTCTTCCAGCTCATAAAATACTGCCAATGTGCTTCAGTTTTGACTGGCAGAACTCTTGCTGTTCCATCACTGTCTCTCTCTGTTGTAAAGACTGACGGTGGGACCAAACTGTGCCAGGCTGGGCTATGTGATGCTTTACTGATATGATAAATGTCAGGAAGGAAATGGAGTGGTTATCCCCAAATTCTACTTCCATCAAAGTTTCCACTCATATACTGGCCCATAAAAACTCAAGCAGTTTTAACTCATGGATTAGATTCTATTAACTAAAGTAGGCAACTATATATACCATTAAATACATAAGCATGGTAGTTTGTGAATTTTCTCAGGGCACAGATTAAGGACCCGATACAGAAAAGCACTTAACCACATGCTTAACTCTAAGCATGAATGTAGTTCTATCGTTGCATGTTTAGAATTAAGGCTGTACGTAAGTGCTTTGCTAAATCAGGACCTAAGGGCTTGTACACACTACCACTTATGTTGCTATAACTTATGTCGCTCAGGGGTGTGAATAAGCCACCCCCCGAGCGACGTAAGTTACACAGACCTAAGCACCAGTGTGGACAGTGCTGTCAGCAGGAGAGCTACCGCCTCTAGTGGAAGTGGTTTTATTATGCCCCTGGGAGAGCTCTCTCCCGTCAGCGTCTTCACCAGATGCGCTACAGCGGCACAGCTACCTTGGTGCAGCTGCGCCACTGTCACGCTTCTAGTGTAAACTTGCCCTAAGTGGTAAAGGACTGTTCATTTCGTTTAGGCCTTGCTTTTTTTGTTTTGAAGTGGGGTTTTACAAAATCTAACTTGAACCGAGCTGTATTCAACAGTTTTAAAAGTATCATCAAAGGAAAAAAAGACCATTTCATGGGAGTCTTCAGGGGCTAGATTTAAATTATTCCATGCTCTAACCCCAAAACGACTAAGAATGCGAAAAATGAAACGTACTATAAACAAAAGTGAACTTGACCAGTCTGTTTCATTCTTTAAACTCAGTGAAATGAAAGCTGAAAATAAACAACACAGTGAATGGGGAGTGGATTAACAATCTAGGATGTTATCGCAAGTAATGATAACATTCATTTATGGACATTATTGTTCAATAGAGCAAACATATCATTAGAAAAAGAAGCAAAGCACAGATAAGATGCATGATACAAACTTGTAATATAGGTAAACAGAGCCTCAGCTGGACCATGTGGGTCAGTTTTGCTTGGCTACATTCATGGTGAGAAGCACAAAGTGCTGAACCAATGAGCAATGCATGCATGTGGATGTGTAGGGTGGACAAAAGCACTTGTTGCTCCAGAAATGGCTTTAGCATTTCATTATGACGGATGGATTTTTGCACATGCCAGCACATCCAAAGTTGTGCACAAAAAATGTTGCCACAGGGGGGAAGATAATGAGCTGACTGCCTCTCCCAGGTCTGTACAGCACTCTTGAGAATGCTTGTCATTAAATTGGCATTCTGGAGGATTCTATCCCTGATCAGAAGTAAATGTTTTGGTCAGCCCGGAAATAAATACTGGATAAACATGCTCTTGACAAACTATTATTGGGATAAATTCCCTTTTGGTATCTTGCAAAGGCTGGTGAGCAATGCTAAGCGGAAAGGCAACTTTGGGGCATCACCTTTCTCTTCCGTAACACAATTAATGGGTCTCTCTCATCAACTGAAAAAGGGTTTATGGCCTCCATTCTGATTCATATCTGTCAAGTCACTGGGCATGGCCAGATAAAATGTGACCATGTGGTAATCCAAAGGAGAGGCATAACAAACAGGGCTGAAAAGGGGCATTTCAGAGAACAGGGAGATTCATTTCTCCTTTGCCTGTAAGGGAAGCTTTTGCCAGCTTTAGTTTAACAATATGAGACTTATAATCAAATATCTATTATGAATGGGCCAGATCCTGCCATCTTTATTCAGGCAAAACGTCCACTGAATTGAATGGGAGTTTTGCTATGGAAGGTGTTCAGGATCTGGTCCGTTATTTATTCCTAGCTGGCTAATGAAACAACAAGCCAATGCATGAAGCTGGAAAGTGTTTCTAAGCCAGCAATGAGCCCAGTTCTGGGCGCCAAAAGACAATAGACCAAATGCTGCTCTCTGTTACACTCACGCAGAGGCGGATTAGAGGTTTGTGGTGCCCCTGGGCCAGCACAAGTGGGAGCCCCCATACCCCTTCCACCTGCAGTCCCTCCTCCCCCATGTTCCTGCTGGGGAAATGGAGTTGGGGTGTGGGGCTTGCCCCACTCCGCCTGCCCAGGGCTCCTGTCAGGGAGCAAGGGAAGCCCTGGTGCCCCAAACATGCTCCCGGGCAGGAGCGCCGTGCAGGCAGAGCAGGTCGGGGCACGGGGCCCCTCCCAATTGGCCAGGGCCCCTGGGCATGGGTCCCGTTGGCCCAGTGGCTAATCCACCACTGCACTCATGCAGTGCAATTGCTTTGCATTGCTCACTGAGGCTGCTTCACACCATTAATCTAGAGGACTCCAATAAAGACAGAAGCTGCCCTTTAAAGAGCAAATGAAAGGCCTCCTTGGTGACTCAATCATTAGGCACTCAAGAGTAGAACAAATCCTTGTTTAGCCCTTCTCATCTTCATAGGGGCCTACTTTATAATGGGACCATCTGGCACCCCCTTAACTACAGTGCCACTAGGACAATTACTCTGCTAATATTGTTTCTCCCTTCCTCATATTCCTTTTTTGTTAATTAACTTAATACTAAACCATCCATGGATAGGCTTGAAAGCCACATTACACATATCCACAGAATTAAAATAGGCTGAACCAGTATAGCACAAACAGAAAGGCAATATAGGGACTGGCACAAGACTGATGCATGAGTCATTCATATGTAATTCCTAAGAGGGGGCAGGCATTGGGATTCATGAAATAAACAACAACAGGGATGCGCCCAGGATGCTCAGACACACAAAAGAGGCAATAAAACAATATCAAGAGAGCAAATGGGATAAACAGAAGGCTGGACATGAGGTTAATTCCATGGCTGGGATTGAAGAGATCCAGTTCTATGCCCACTTCTACCACTCACTGTGTTACCTTGGTCATGTTACTTCGCCTCTCTGTGCCTCAGTTTCCCTATCTGTAAAATGGAGGTACTGAGCTCACAGGCGGGTTGGGTTTTAATGCCACATTTACTGATGTTTATAAAATGATTTGAGATCTTCAGCTGGTAGACACTATGGAACAGCAAAATATTATAACTCATAAAACAAAATCAAGAGGAATGTGGTATTCCCAGGAGCAAGTGTAACCCGCATACCTCCTGGATGTGGTGCTCTGTTCCATCTAGTGGCACCGAGACCACTTAGAGAGAGTTAAATGAGTCTGCTCTACAGACCTTAGCTAACAGCTAGTTGTTTTAGCTCATGCTGTAGAGACTCAAGCACTGAGCTCCAAAGATCCCCGTTCAATTCTGCCCGCCCGAGTCTGTTGGCGGTACACAAGCAGACAGACTTACTATAGACTCTGCTAGGACTGCGTGAATCATTCATAATTAAGTTAAAAAACCTTAAAATCCTGCTGGTTTTGCATTTGGTTTTGATTTTGCTTAACTGTCCAAATTTCACACACACGGTAACTGTTGAGAAGTCATGGTATTTTACCAAGCAATGACAAAACATACTGGAAATGGGTCCTTTACTGTTCATGACTGATGTAAGCCTCAGCATCTTTGAAATTTAAAATTCAAAATCAAATGCAGGCAGGGATCAATCTGGTCATCAAGAGAGGTCAATGGAGTTTTTTTCCAACATTTTGCTTGTTTTGATGTGAAAACTTTGGGAAAAGCCTAATAGGGGGAGGAGCGGCAAATGGATCCAGAATGACAGTGCAAGTTTGACCTACATTTTCAAAAGTGAGTAGTGGCTGAGGGCCCCACTTTCTGGGTGCCCCAACTAAGATCCTTAAAGGGGCCTGCTGCTCAGCCCTTACTGAAAATCAGGATCCTTAAAGATGACCCAAGATGACATCGAAAAATGGACACAGAACAAATCTCTGGTCACTTCTGAAAATGTGTAACAAATTTTAATGAAATTTTGCAAATATATATATGTATTCATTCCTCACATTTCCTACCTTTTTATGACAGCTGTAGCTGTCCATAAAGATGGACTCTCAACAGAACAAAACCATCTAGCCTCCCTTGGAGAGCCGTTCTTTGTTCTCCTAGCATGGCCAAATCCCAGCTCTCTGCTAGCAAAAGGGATTTTTGATGAAGGATTTCCACATCTGAGCAACCAACTGGGGTGGGGGGCATGATACCTTACTGATTGCACACAGCAGGAAGTGGTGAGAAATCATAATTTTACTGCTCTCTGCTGGTGTGACAAAGGAAGTGTTTGACTTAGCTAGTTCTGTATTCCTTCTGCTTCCATGTTTGAGGGAGAGAAAGGGTTAAACTGATGCCAGTCCCCCAAGAGATGGCAATATCCAGAAAATTCTCTGTTTCCCATTTCTTTAAACTCTCCATTCAGATTCAGTCTGCCCCCGGTCTTTCCCCCATATTAACCATCTTCATTCCCCAAACCCAAATAGCGTTGTTAGTTCCAGTCTTTTTTTTTTTCTCCATTTGAATTATTTTTCTCATTTCATCCCCCTCTGCCCATCTGTCGGCATACTGGTTTCCATCCACAAATAGCCAATCAACCCAGCTCGGCTTCCCTTGTCCTCTCCCACTCCCCTGAAGCTTGTGGCTGGCCTGATGTGATGTTCTAGCAATGCCCATGTCTGAGGGAGGACTCTCGCTTGGGAGGTTATTTAGAATCTATTGTTCTTATTGGTGTACCTCTGTGGGGAATGGGATGGCACAAGGAATTAAATCTAGCTGTAACCTCTAGGTTACTGGTTTACATCCATCTCAGGCAGGTCATCACCTTCTCAGAGCTGCTCAATGGCCAACGGGAAATGAGTTAGTGGTTTCAGTTCTTCATGGGACAGGTGCCTACGTCACAAAGCCATGTCCTCAAGTGGTGCTAATTGTCTCCATTGTTGGCACAGGTGTTGTGTAAACATGTAACAAGAGTTTCCAAGCTCATCCTCCAAATAGACACGGTCGGTAAATGATGGGAGAGGAAACGGAAACACAGAGAGGTGAAGTGACTTGGCCAAGGCCACCCAGCGGGCCTGTGGCAAAGCCAGAACCCTGTCCCCACAAGGTCTCTTGAGTCCCAGTCCAGTGATTTAGCCACTGACCACTCTGCTTTTCTTTTGCCTCTCCTCCTCCTGCCTCTGCTGAATCCTGCCATGAGACCAGGATGCTAAACTGGTGACATCGCAATCAGCTGCGTACCCCTAGGCTGTGACGTCACAATCCCAGGATCATGACTTTGCTCTAGGGAGTTGTAGAGTCTGGGCGAGGGTGGGGAGATTTCTCTCTCCTTCAAACACACAAATATCTTCCACAGCACCTCTGGGGAGAGAGGAAATTGTCGGCAAAATAAATTGCTTTTCGGATTGCTTTTTGTCCCATTGTGAGAGTCTCGCTTTAAGAATTGTCATGGGAAGGGCTGACATATTCATGTACAAAACACACATTCCAGAAGCTGCTCCCAGGGGCTCCGTGTATCAATAAACATATTCCCTGTGGCTCAGACAGGCCGATTACACTTAGCACGGCCCTCATTTGTGTAAAATGCAACTGTAATTTTTAAAAATTCATACCAAAATAATGATAAAAAATTCCTGGTTTATGTATCCATTATTAGCCGGAGTGGGAGCAATTATAGGAAGAATAGGAAGTGGCAGCTGCAGGCCCTAGATAGTCGAGGCACAAAAGGGGAGGTTTAGACAAATGTCCTTTGGATAATGGGTTTGTTTCTCGTCTGGTTTGGGGAGGAGGGTGGTGGGGATGGGATGTATTAACAGCCTCTTTCACATGTAGGGAACCGAGAAGCTGCTGTCGGGAGGATCTGCAGGCGTAATTAGCCATCAGTTATTCATTTTTACATTTCCTAGTTACATTGCTTAATAGCGATGCAGTTCCCCCAGAGCCGTTTACACCAGGAAAGGCACAGGTGGATCCCAGGAATAGCTACCTTGCAGGGGTGTGGGAGGATGGGTGCGGTGCACAGGTAATATGGTAACAGGGCTGATATAAGTACTAACGGTAGGTCGAAGCATTCACTCCGAGAGTGGTGATGTGGCCTCCAGGACACCAGAGGAAATTCAATAACAGTCGTCCAACAAAGAAAATCCAGAGAATCTGGAGACTATTAATAATGGGTCCTCTCCCACACTGCTCCCTCTGTGGGATCTATTTTAAAGGGGTACCAGATTGCATCTCTTGCCAAAGAGTGTTTAGTAACGAGACTTCCAGGACTTGGTATTGTCAATGTGCTTCCCACTTTGACCATGCTGAGCTTCACACCAACACATGGATGCAAGTCAATTTCTCGTGCTCCAAAGGCGCAAAGGAGAATCTCCACTAAATGATAGCAGTATTGGATCTGTAACTACCAGCTCTAAGAAGTTCTAATTCCATCCAGCAGGGGGCAGACTGCTGCAACTATGCATTTGCTTGTTCATTACAATCAAATATAACATTAAATGCTTTGGATTTTATTGCATCTTCTTCCCAGGAAACTCAAAAGCATCTTTAACCACTAGAGCATCTTTCCCCTCAGAGCATCCCAGGCTGTTCTACAGAGCAAAGAATTAGGGTGTGGCAGTATTGCAGCCATTATGTAGGCAGACAGGGCAGCCTTTGGCGCTTAGCAGCATCTCCCCCAGCCTGCCACTCTAGAACCTGCTTTATAGAGACCAGGGATGCTAGGCTGTGTTCTTCAGTGCTTTCTGAAGAGGTTCCATGGAATTGTTAAGTGAAACCTGTGTAACCCTTTTGCCAGGCCAGGTTCAAATACTTAGGGGTCTCTCCTAAAATTCACCACCCTTACCAGCTCAAGCCTCTACCCAGAATGTCTGAAATCACTAAGCATCTTTCTTGGGCACCTCAAGAGGCAATACTTCCCCTCTCGCTAGCTCTGAGTCTGTGCATAGAACAAAGAAATCTTTATTAGAGGAAAAGGGAACATAGCATCAACTTGGGAAAACACAGAAACAATCTATCTGTATGAATGATCCATAAACTCTCCCCATGGTGCCTTTGGCAGTAGTCTGTTGACTTGGTGCCTCATCTTGGTATCCATTTACCACGTGGCTTCCCCCTTCCCATTCACTAAACCCCACATACAGTTTGGTGTCAGTGGGTAGCGTAGTCTCATAGTCCTGAGGTGCACTTGGCCAGTCCCGCCAGGTTCTATCTGGAGGCTCCATCACCAAATCCAGCTACCATAAATTTAGGAGGCTGGGTAGGAAGGGCTTCACTGGAGTCCATTCAGATCTGCCCCTGTTCTCTATGTCTTTAGCAAAGAGTCATCCCCAGAATGCAGGATCCTCAGAGGATGGAAAACCAGCAGCATATAAAGCCCTTCAGCAAAAACTGTGCCACGAGGTAGTAACGCCTTTCCTCCTCTTTCCATTCAGTTCCACTTCCCAGTGAGTGTGTGTACAGTTAAAGTGGCTCCCAAAGTCTCACTGAAGGTATTCTGGGAAGAGACCTTATGCAAATGAAGCGCTCTCTCTCACTCTCGCTCTCTCTGTAGCTGCACTGCCCCTTATTCCCCAATAGATGGTAGCAGAGAGTTCCTCCCATCTGGCGCATCTGTCCAGCTGGAGTTCTGGGTTAAATAGCTGATGCAGATAAAGTAGCCTGGTATCTGTTCTTTGCCCTGTTCATCAACAGCTCCTTAACCTCTAGAACTTCCGGCCATAGGCCATACATCCAGACAGCCCCAACCAGAACTGAGAGCTCACTTTTACCTCTCTCCTGAAGGCTGGTACCTCTAAGAGTGAAGCATCTCTCTCCCCCCATTAGAGAAAGTTTGAATGTCTCCAAATGCCAAACCCAAGACCAAAGCCCCTCATTGCCCAAGCCCTCCTGTGTTGCTTCCCCTCCTGACCAGCTTCATCATGAATCTGAGATTGGCTCTCAAAGCTCTAGGCCGGTTCCATTTCCCTGTGAGGAAGGTGCCCTTTGCTGCTCTAATCCCTAAGGTTTTTCCAGTTGCCTAATAATAAAAGGGTTCTGTCCTTTCAGCAGCAAAGGGGAGCTTAGGGTCTGGAAGGCAGAGGAAGAATGATTCTATTATATAACAATGAGTTCCATGATAACAGTGAGAGAAGCAGCTGCAATTTGCAGTCATGATGACACATAGGTCAGACACGCTCCTTTGTAATTTACGTCTAGGAAAATGTAACCAGACATGACCAGACAAGGAAGTATGACTGTTCCAGTTATTATGAACAGAGAACATGTGGGGGTAAAATTAAAGGCCTCTGCAAGGCCCTTCTGACTTCGACACCGTTACGTCTCGGAGTTTAGTTATGTGGACCTGTGTGCATTAGTAGTGACTGCTGGCTGTTTGAGTTCCCGTTTCACAGTGTGAGATCCAGAACCATTGGCACAGCACAAGGCTATCAGAGAGTCTTTAAAAGGACATATATGAAACTTTCCCAAAAAATTTAGCCTGAGCCAGATGCCTGGCATGGAAAACTTCAGCCCCCAGATGGTTAAAGCTTGGCAAAAGTTATGAGCACCTGAAAGCCAGGTCTTATAATGGAAAGGGCTGGGCAACCTGTGGATAGTTCTCTGAAAACATCCACTCAGTGTGCAGTGGCAGTCAAAAAAGCAAACAGACTGCTGGGAATAGTTAAGAAAGGGATAGATAATAGGACAGAAAATATCATGTTGCTTCTATATAAATCCATGGTACGCCCACATCTTGAATACTATGTGCAGATGTGGTCGCCCCATCTCAAAAAAGATATATTGGAATTGGAAAAGGTTCATAAAAGGGCAACAAAAATTATTAGGGGTATGGAACAGCTTCCATGTGAGGAGAGATTAATAAAACTGGGACTTTTCCGCTTGTAAAAGAGACATCTAAGGGGAGATATGATTGCGGTCTATTAAATGATGACTGGTGTAGAGAAAGTAGATAAGGAAGTGTTGTTTACTCCTTCTCATAACACAAGAACTAGGGGTCACCAAATGAAATTAATAGGCAGCATGTTTAAAACAAATAAAAGGAAGTATTTCTTCAGACAACTACAGTCAACCTATGGAACTCCTTGCCAGAGGATGTTGTGAAGGTCAAGACCATAACAGGGTTAAAAAAAGAACTAGATAAGTTCATGGAGGATAGGTCCATCAGTGACTATTAGCCAGGATGTGCAGGAATGGTGTCCCTAGCCTCTGTTTGCCAGAAGCTGGGAATGAGCAACAGGGATGGATCACTTGATGATTACCTGTTCTGTTCTTTCCCTCTGGGGCACCTGGCACTGGCCACTGTCGGAAGACAGGATACTGGGCTAGATGGACCTTTGGTCTGACCCAGTAGTGCCATTCGCATGTTCTTATGTTATGTTAACCTTAAAACTAGGCATGCTACCAGCTCTGCCTATAATATGTACCCTCTAGATTCAGGACATGAACTAATCTCTGATACTTTTGACTCCAAGCAAGTGCCACTGTGCATCCCATTTGTTTTTTCATGTGAATTTTGTGCTGCTGACAAACTGACGGCTATGGATACTGAAGTACCCATCCACTGTGGATACTGAAGTGCTCATCCACAGAGCTGGTATGGAAAGGGCAGCCGCAAGGCAAGCTTCTCCCATCCTTTCCCATCCCCCAGTATGCCTCAGTCTTGCCATATTAAAACATCCGCTAAGGACCAGAACTTCTGTCTCCATATCACATTCATTGTCCTCTGTGCTGTCAGCAAAGGTGCCCCTGTAATGGCTTATTTAAGATGTGGTACTGGATTGACACCACTAACGGTAAACAGACTGGGGCAGGGACCGTGTATCTGCGCACTGGTGAAGTGCCTAGCATAATGGGGCCCTGATCTTGACTGGGACCTATAACTGGCTAGCTGCCTGCCATGTGCCCTATTATGGCCTAGGGTCATGTTACAGGCAGCCTGCCTCAGTTTCCCCTCTTGTATTTTTCAAACAAATTTAAACTGAGGCTTTTCCTTGGTCAAAAAATGTCCCTCCTTAGGGCTGAGTTAATATAAAATAACAGTAAATAAAACTCAAACCTCCAAAACAAAGTCCATTCATAAGTACGCACAACCCAAGGTTTCTCTTCCCCTCCCAGGCCTTCCTTCCTGGGGCCTTTGTGGTCTCCCCAGCATGGGAAAGGTCTCTTCCAGGTCTCCCTGTCTATAGGGCTTTGCAGTCCTTCCCTTATTGCTCAGGATCTCTCCCTGCCTGGAGAGGTTTCCTCCCTCTTTGCCATTTCCTGAGCTTCCGCCCCGGACGAGTTTTAGGGACAGGGATTATCTTCTACAATGTGCCATCATGTCCCCTTAGCCCAAGGAACAGGACAACAAGGAGTTCTCGCCTGGAGCTCACACTCCAGCTTTTGTATTTCATCACTTCTCTTATTCCTGTCAGCACAGAGCTCCTCTGCTCTCACTGCAGCCGTTATCACGGATTATGCTGTGCGTGCACTGATACGGCATAGCACCATCATCATTCCTCCGACGGGAAGCTGATTGAGACTGCAGCAGGGTGGGAGGGAAGGAGGCAAAGGCATTTTGTTAGGGTAGGATGAGGCGGATGGGAATATCAGTTTTTCGGTCCTTTACTTTAAGGGAAGGTCAATGGGTGTCTCTGAGCAGAGCAGCCCAAGTCACTTCTCAGTCATGGCCTGCCATGTCAGGAGTAATCGTATCATGGCAGTTGAGTGTCATCTCTCTCTCCTCCTGCATTATTGTGACTCAACTGGAAATGAGATCACTTATCTCCCAGCCAGTGCCAACATTTGTTTCACCACCCTTCCCCTTCTTTGAAAAGCATGCAAAGATGGTGGAGGGAGTCAGCTCACATGGTAGATGTTTCAAGTACATTCTTGGCTGCAGAGAGAGTGGAGGATGGGTCACAGGGAGATGTTCAGTGACCTGCCACCAACCTGGGTAACTGACTGGTGGTTAGAGCAGGAGCGCCAGAAGCTCCCTAGAAGTGGGGGAGCCACTGGCCCCCCAAACCCTCACCCTGGCCCCACTCCACCCCTTCCCCCAGGCCCTGCCCCCACTTCACTTCTTCCCCAGAAGCTCCCCCGCAGTCCTCTCCACCCCCTCCACTCCATCGCTCATCCTTAAGGCAGGTAAAAAGTGATGGGGCCTGTCTCAGGGTGGGAGGGGTCTGCACTGAGACTAGCTAGGATAATATTTCAAGGACTATTCTCCAACATCATGCTTCAGAACCTGACCTGACCACCAGCTGGGATCATGAACAAATGTCTTCCAGGTAATGGAATTGCCCAATTCAGAGGTGCATTGGGAGTGGCGAGGGGGGGGGGGGGGGACGATGAGCTACTACGGCTGGCTCAGAGAAACCTGGGAGCTCCTGCACAATCACTCTAGGAGGCCCCAAGCTTCAGTGTGCAGCTTTCTCTCCTTTCCACCGCCCTATCGGAGTCAAATGGGACTGCCCATGCCAGCTAGAGGAGAATTACGCCACATGCCCAGAACAGCTGAGTGTGTGTGAAGGGAGAACAGTGGTTGGGGGGAAGTGGTGATATGCCCCCCAGCCATGGCTGCAATAGACAGGGAGATAAACTGAATCCTTAGAACTCCCAAGCAGCATGGAGCAGTTCATGTTCCCACACCCCATGCACCTGGAGCAGGTGTACTAAGCGGCACACTAACATTTCAACCCATCCCTGTTCAGTGGGGCCCCCAGTGGCTGGGGAGTCCCTTGCAGCTGCAGGTTTGGCAGCGTTATCTGAACTGTTCCTCAGAGTTACCATTTTCCCGGACACATCCAGAAATGATCATCTGGATGCTAGATGAAACAAACAATTGCTCTCACCTGGAACTGTATGGCAAGAGCATGTTACTGGCCTACATGGATCACTGGTCTGATCTAGTATAGCAGGAGATAGGTCTAGCTGAAGTACTGGACTGTTTCCATATGGTAGCTATCAAGATGCCAGATTAGGGAATGGTCTGTCTGTTATGGTAATTGCTATATTTGTAACCCTCTCACTGTTCATGGAGTGAGCAGATATTTTGGAATCACCCGGTGGCAAAAAGTATCGTACATTCTCTTTGGCTCTGGCTGCGTATATTCCATCCATGCTACTCTATAATAACTGCTACTAATCTCTAAATAAAGGGCACACCGCAGCATTTGTTTATAGTGCCACACTGAGTTTTCTGCTCTCTGTTGTTATAATCCCCTCTTAGAAGGTTGGGGGGGGGAAGTCTCCCCTGACAATTTGCTTATATCTTCATTTGGCAAACACGGACTAAACTTCTTCTAATGGAACTAGACAGAATTCTGACACTGTTATTGTTTGTTTACTGAGAATCAAGCTTCTTAATTTAACTGATTGAATCCCAAAGGATGGCCCCCGAATTACTAACCATCCCTGCAGAGACAGTGATCTACAGATTGAAATACCTTGATAAGGGATGGAGACAGACAGGGACAGGAGGGGAATCCGTGATAGGATCTTTTCTATATAGGGTGTTCCATAGAGTTTAACTATTGCTGTAGGCTCAGCAGAGGGACAACAAAGAGCACAACATATTTTTGTAAGTCCTACATAAACAGTAGTGGATAGAGGAATTTTAACATTTTCTCAGTAGATGCAAGATAAAAGATGGATATTTAGGGCCTGTATTTCCTCTGTCATCCATTATGCTGATTTCACCCTAGAAGAGTTACTTCTGGCTTACACCAATGTAGCCAAGGACAGAATCAGGCCCTTAGAATGCAAGTGGGAGGTCATTCCCCCAACAGATCAATAAGCTTTTCAGACAGACCAAGTATTGGGCTTCAGGTAATTGGCAGGGATGCTTAATGTTTAACATTCACCTACTAGTAGGGAACACAATTAAGCAATAAGATATGGAAGGACCTGAAGTGCCAGGTATAATAATTCAGAGCTAGTCTGTTGTTCATCAGAAAGCTGAATACCGTCATTTACGCTAGGGGTGAATTAATACAACCAAATTCATGCGCTGAAGCAGCTTATTACTGCCATGATCACATTTTATTATGAAACGTTTTTGTTTTGAGTTTTTTTAAATGTATTTATCTGCATTAATTCTGTACCGAGGCAAGTAAGTTATGAGCAGGGAATTGTATTAATTTCGCTGCTTGGAAATATTTTAATAGCTGATTAGGTTGTTCAGGTTGTGGGTTGTTGTTTTTTTTTTTTTCCTGCTCATTATGTAATTGGTGGTTTGTACAACCACACAGGGAAGCATGCACCAAACCTCTAACTTTGTACTCTTCTCTCCAGACATCCCGTCTGACCCAGTCTCCCCTCTATTTTCTGCCCCTACAGTTCGGTGGTTGGACATTACAGTTGGGACGCTGGCAGATCAGGTGCTAGGCCAGCTCAGGCCAAGGTCGCCATGCCTCAACTGAATACTGACAAATCCCTAGCTGGAATCAGGCTGGCTCACTTGTGTGTTAGTATTGCTAAAATAGCTGTTAAGAATGTGTTCAATATTTAGGCGTTATTGAATGTTTGTGAGTTGCTGCATGCATTCATCTCATTTACAGCATCCCATATTGTAAGGTAATTTATGAGCATTTGCCTTTGTAACTGTGTAAATCACCAGACAGGAGAGAGACTTTAACTAGTGTGAAATGCTGGTCTCCAACGGAAGGTGTCATGTCCTGCCAGACTAGAGTGAAACATTAAAGAGGACAAAAGACTGCTGTTTAATCTCACTACTACCACCAAGATGAGTCCTGCAAGTGAATTCCTCCCATCAGCTGAGTTTGCAGCTCAAAGCAGAAGAGGGGAGAGGGAATAAAAGCCCCCAGCAAGGAGGAATGGTATCTTTATGATGCTTGTACTCTGGAGGGCAAGGATTACTACGCATAAGTAAAAGATACCCAGTGCTTAGCTTGGGTTAGCCCTAAAGGACCTATAGAAGTTGCTTATTATAGAAGTGTCTATTACTTTTTGAAACTTAATATTGGAACTCATTTGTGTGTTTATGTTTTCCTACTTTAACCTTGTAAATAACACTCTTGTTTCCTTTTTCTATATAATAAATCTTTACATAGTTTATTATAGGATTGGCTACAAGCATTGTCTTTGGAGTGAGATCTAAAGTGCAATTGACCCGGGGTAAGTGACTGCTCCTTTGGGGCAGGGGGTAACCTGAATATTGCTGTGATTTTTGGTGTAAGGGGCCATCTATCACAAAAGCAGGCTTAGCTAGATGACAAGACTGATTGGAGTACCCAAGGGGACTGTGTGTGACTCCATGTTTTGGCTGTTATACTGCCTGGGACATTTACACTTGATACTTGGTTGGTGACATTTAAGTCTAGACCTCACTCCCAATTTGGGGGTTGTGCCCTGCTTCTGAACAGCCTGGCCTGAGGTTGGTGCTCAAATGCTTTAGCCACTGTAGGACAGCTTGACAACAATCAAAACAGAAGTATGTTTCATAGCTCTCCCTATCCCCTCTCAATGCAAATCAAACACATTCTACTCTGATGTCAAGCACAAGGGGGTTAACAATTTTGAATTCAGCAAAATTGCAATTCAACAACTGCTAGTAAATAATGTCACACACTGAGTACATGATTGCTCTGCATTATCTCAGCCTCCTGTAAGTAATGCTGCTCTTCTTACACCTAAAGGAAGGCTCCAGGGACTGGCTGGCTGCAGGGAGCAGTGAAAAGCTAAAGATCCTTTCATTTCTAGGTCACAGGTCAGTACTGAGTTGAATTGTGTTGCTGTCCCGTAGCTCTTTGGTGGCCAGTGTGGAAAAAAGGAAATTTGGTGGGACTCAGCCTGTTTCTTGGTGAAGTTTTCCACATCACAGTGGGCATGATGCTAAGTGCTAGCAGTGAGGACAAGGACCATGGAGAATGAACTCGCCTTCTGTCTGTATAGAACAGAGCAGTGTGGGTGGATAGCTTGTTTCTGCTGTATCTATTCTGTGAATAAACAGAAGGAGGAGTTCAGCTCCCAGATCGGTCAGGCTAGCACCTTACAACAGCATGAAATTCATTTTCTATCATAGCGGCTAAGGGGGGAGGATAATTATTGCTGCCTCTATATTTCTAGGTTTTTCTTTAAAAAAAAAAACTGTCCAGAAAAATATTCTGTTTCCTAACCCAGCTGCCCCTGTCATGTTACAGAGAGAGAAGTGTTTGGTCCGTCCCATGTAAAGAGAGAGACATCTACTTTAAATATCTGCCACCTTCACAATTTATACTTAAAGGCTTAAAATGAATTTTAAAAATCTGGCTTTGTGGGTTACTATTTCCCCCCCCCAGGAGTTGTGCGCCAATCTTTGTCATGTCACAGGTGAAATGAGTTTTGGGGTCTCAGTCTAACTCCTGATGGGTATTTATCTGCCTCACAACAAAACCCACACACTTGCATTCACCACAGCTGGGAGTCTCTGTTCAGAAGTCCAGGACTGGAGCAGCAGGGGCTTGCTGCAGGTGCATTGGCAGAGCTGGAGGGGTCAGGACAAGACTAGAGCAGGTGGGGATGTTGCAGATAAGGCCTGGGATACAGGTGCAGCATATGTGCAGCCCAGCATTAGAATAGAAGCAAGTGCTGCAGGTCAGGATTGAGGCTTCTTTGGCAGAGCTGTGGACAGGACAAGAACTGGCACAGCAAGGGAGGCTGGAGGACAACAGGGAGCGCATTGACAGAGCTGGGCAAGGGAGCAGGATTAGGATTGCAGGATGGACTGCTAGTAAGAATCTTAAATACCTGCCTCCATGTTGTCCCTTGGACCCATGTTGTTAGCTCCTCACTCTCATGGACATCAGATTCACCCCGCCCCATTTTTAATGGGAATTGACTTCAAAAATCCCACCTAGAGAAAGAGAGGTGGCTCCATTGTCTTGCATGCAAAATAATTGCCTGCAAACCCAGCATTTCCAGCTGCTAACATCAGAGGCTAAGAAGCTGATAGGAATCTAGCAGTAACATTTTTCTTTGGCTTAATTACTGAAATAGACAAATTGGAAATTGGCCCATCATGAAGATAAATAGCAATAAAAAAAATGCAGTTGAGAAAACTGTTTCTTCTAAATTATAATTAACCACCCATCAAGCGCTACCTGACAGAGGTGAAATGGGGTTCCATTAACAATCCCACTGATTGGCTAGCAGCGTATCCCATGATGATCCTCGTTACTGCACCTCCAGGGCACTTAATGCCCCAGTTTGCTTTCAGTACAATTATAAAAGGCCACTTATATCTACAACCCCCCTCTTTGCCTCACCACCCCAAGATAGCTAATAGTCTAAATTATCAGCAAATTGCCTATTTGATAAGGGCAAGCCATTTTGCATTGAGAGCTGAACTACTTCCCACTTCTGGGGGATAATATTAGGCAAATAACAAGCATCATTCTTTTGACATGTACAATTATTTGCCAAGTGTATGTTTGAATAGCCTGCTCCTTTATGTGACAGGGTCCGTTCTCCATTAGCATACTTGACAGATGAATATGCTGGGCCATTGCGGAAAACCTGGCAGTAACCATGGTGATTGGGAGACAATGTTTTGAGTGAGGGATGTATTCTCAATTTCAACTGCAAGTTTAAAAAAAAGAAGTATATCACTAACAAGCCGATCTGCAATCTGGGGGAGTATATTGTTCCTGGGTAATTAAGCCAATCTCAGTGCTAGCTTTAGACCCACCTAAATTGGAGACATGGGTGTCTCCGTTCCTTGCTTGCTTGTGCTCTTTCTTTGTTTGCTGCTGGTGGTGGTTGCTGTTTAAATAAAAGCACTTTTTAGGAGCAGGAATGTGCCCTGTTTGTGGCCTTATTACAGGTTTCTCCCCCTTCCCCTGTATCCTGGGCCCTGTAATGTCCATAGCATGGAGTCCTCAGGACCTACATGGCCCATCTATGGGAGCCAATTTGGATCCCAAGGGCGAATCATAAAAGAGGGGAGAGCCCGGCGTGGCGATGGATAGTGCTGCGGCCACAATGGGGGAGACAGTGACGGGAGAATAAATGGTTTGGGGAGGAGATGTCCCTTTTACGCCAACCTATTGGGAGCACCCACTCCATGGAGGTTACCTAACTGCTCAGTCCCAGCTCTGTGGCCAATCACTGGGTTGACAGTTCTATAGCAATCATCAAGGGAGGGTGAGAGGGACACCCCCAAAATAAAAGGGCATCTGACCCTCTTCTCCTGCCCATCCCCAGTGGAGCCATGTGGGCTAACCCCAGCCCTGCAAGAGGGGAGAGTGGGAAGCAGGAATGAGACAATTGCAAGTTCCTTGCTCCCCATGCTCAAAACAAATCCATCAGGAGAGTCCTCGCTGCTCCTCTCCTTTCACCAGGGGGCGCTGTTCACATGCCTCTTTCCTCTGGGAAGGAGAGAATAACGATCCTACCCATATCAAGGCAGCGGGCCTGCTTCCCTCTTCACTGAGCTTCATCCAGTCGTTTATCCTGCACAGAGTGTGGGCAAACAGCATGACCATTCTGACCTGGTAGCACTGTACGCTGTGCTTTGCATGGGTGCAAATGCTGACGCTAGGACCAAAGCGTGTTTCCTTCACGCTCTGCTAATAAAATTAAGTGGTCTGTTCAACCAGCTGTCTTCCCCCCTCCAAAACAAACAGCCCTATCCTCCCACCCCACCCCCGCAAAAAAAAAAAAACCCTCTTTGTCCGCATAATGCATCCCTATTTTGCTGTAGCAGAGACAGATTATAGAAACAAGGTTATTGTAAGCGGTTTGATTAGGAACATATTCTCAACAGTCCCTTATTAGCAGGGATGTCCCTGCTTTTTTAGACACACATTTGCCACACACCTGGTGTTCTCTCGTTTTTTATTATCGTAATATATTGACACAGAAAATGCTGACTCGGGAGATCAAGGTCAGAGGGAAGGTTATTTACACTGAAGTAATGAATCCCACTGAGTTTGGAGCATCTTGCCTTTTTCCTCGTTCCGGGTCTTTGTCATGCGTCTGCGTCTGATTCTCCCCAGCCCCTACACTCACACGCACCCCTTCCTGTTTTGGACCTTGGCAGGTTAAGAGCTACAATTAGGAAGCATCTTTATGGGGTGGCCATATGGCTCGCGATGCAAAATAACAGCTGCATGGGAATTTAGAAACCATCCCTACTCAAGGTCACCATGGAAATGTGAGAATGTGCCCACCCAGGTGCTACACGGGAGCTTGTAGTTTGTCGATCTATTACAGCACATACACACACACACAAAATGCCGTCCATGCAAGTTAATGTCAGAACAGCTGTGAAGTGCCAGTAACGTCACCAAAGACAGGATCCTTGTAAAGTGTTTAAACTTCTGTTTGCCTGAAGAGTCTATTGGAACCCTGGGGTTTTTCAGCTGCTTCTTCAAGGGACTATCCACAAATTCCTGGAAGCTTACAGCACTGCAAAAATAGTTCATCTATCACTTATGTGTCCCTGGCAGGGCCGGCTCCAGGCACCAGCAAAGAAAGCAGGTGCTTGCGGCGGCCAATGGAAAGGGGCGGCACGTCCGGGTCTTCGGTGGCAATTCGGCGGTGGGTCCTTCAGTCCCTCTCGGAGCGAAGGACCCGCCGCCAAATTGCCACCGAAGAATGAAGCAGCGCGGCTGAGCTGCCGCTGAAGTGCCACAGATCGGGGCTTTATTTTTTTTTTGTTCCGCTTCCTCGCTTGGGGCAGCAAAAAAACTGGAGCTGGCCCTGATCCCTGGTTACCATAATAGCTGAGCACCTCACAATCTTTCACGCAGTTAGTGTCACAATACCCCTGCCTGGTAAGGCAGTGCTGTTAGACCCATTTTACAGATGGGGAACTGAAGCACAGAGAGGTTAAGTGACTTGCCCAAGGTCACACAAGGGAGTCTGCAGCAATGCAGTCTGAGTTGCCCATGACCCAGGCTAGTGCTCTCCCTCCTGGATCATGCGTTCATCCCAACTACATTCTGGAAGGGGTCATTTTGTCGGAGGTTCTCTAAGAGTAAATTTGATGCTGGAGACAAGGTTAAGGCTGGCAGTTCCAAAAGAGCCGAAGGGAGTTGGGTACCCGTGGGTGAATCTCAATAAGAGTTGAGCACCTTACTCCCTTCGGCCCCTGGGGAAACCCCAGCCTAAAAAATGAAGTGAGAGTTAAATAATAGACACAGAAATTGGAAAACAGGAAGCAAGGGTAAAGGTTAATAAGAGAATAGGCCAGGATTGAAACAAATCAATGACAAAGGCAGATCTGCCAGGGCAAAAGAGCAAAGAATCACACACTAAAACGGAAAAGATTAAGAAAGGGTTTAAAACGAGCCTATGTGAGTTTCCTCCTTTTACCCTCCTTTGTTTATTGTCTGTTCAGTTTGTAAGCTCTTTGGAGTAGGGACCTGCTCTTATGTGTCTGTCAAGTGCCTTGCACAGCTATTGCACCCTAATAAAAACAGTAACTGTGGAAGACGCTGTGCTGTCAACCTTGAAGACTGAGGTCATCTGTTTATCCACAGTATGTGGTGTGACATTGGGAGTGGCAGGGCAAGTGCCTCCCACACTGCCCCCTACCAATGTGCTAACTTTGTCCTGGAGAGACCACCTCTAGGGGCAGGCAATGGGGGCAGTCTCCCTGGCTCAGCCAGTCCTGGACTTCTCCCCTGAACTGCTCAGATTATTGCCAGTTGGTTTCTGTGGCAATCCTGTCCTAGGCCTGAATGATAATGTCATCATCATCACGGTACCTTGTCCGGCCAGTCTCAGCCATGCAGGTCATGAACACGCAGCAAACGGAATGTCACTATAATCTCCAATCCATCATTTTCCTCGTCAAAGCAATCAGTGATTTGTACCCGATTAGTTTTCGATTCAGCAATCATTCATTTGCCATAGAAATGACTTTGAAAAAGCAATCTGAGCAGTCTTGCACCCAGCTGCTTTTCAGGAAACCTAGTGCTGAGCTGACCATTCTAGGAATTCCTCTGGGTCGCATGCGAAGCTGAAAGAGATGTTTTTAAGGATGTCAGATTAATAAAAGAGCGAGAATGTGACCTGACCAGAGCAGGCATTTCACAGTCTGGTTATCACCCTATGATAAATGAATGAGAGCGTTTGATGTTTACAGACCTTAATGAGAATAGAAACAGCCCTCTCTAGAACCGTGCAGACAGGCCTGTTACACTCACAGGGATACGAGGGCCTGTCCCAAAGACTGACTTGTTGGCCATCATCTTGATGGAAGATGAAAGCTTTGCATGCTACGTGGAATCACCCACCTCTGAAAGGTACCCATCATCACACTGGAACAAGGCTGTTGTTTTCAGGGCCGGCTCCAGGGTTTTTGCCGCCCCAAGCGGCAAAAAAAAAAAAAAAAAAAAAAGACGTGATCGCGATCTGCAGCGGCAATTCAGCAGAAGGTCCTTCGCTCCAAGTGGGAGTGAGGGACCGTCCGCCGAATAGCTGGACGTGCCGCCCCTCTCCAGACTGGCCGCCCCAAGCACCTGCTTGGCAAGCTGGTGCCTGGAGCCGGCCCTGGTTGTTTTAACAGAATTTGGCAACACTACACAAGTTTGATAAAGGAAGCGAGGAAGGCAGCCACTTCTGTCTGATACTGCCAGGGGAAGTTAGCTTAGCAGAATGTAGTTATCCAAATGGACTTTTAGCAGGAAGCCAGGGCTCCGACTCTTGAGAAAAGTGCCAGGAGATTTTTGATGACAGCAAGTTATTGGGACCTCTGCTTTACATCTCATCTGAAAGCAGCATTGCCAGCACTGCGCTGAGGGCTTTGCATCAACATTAACTCTGAAAGTGGTGATTCCACAGGTAGCAGCTCCCACACCACACTTCTTTCAGTGGGTCTCCCATCCAAATAGTGATCAGACTCAAATCTGCTTAGGTGGTGAAATCTGAGTTGTGCATAGCCCTTGGTGGTGAAGTTGCAGAAGTAATGTTCCTGTAATGGGGGACTAGAAGCACAGGCACTGACTTTTGTTTTTCCTGGTGGGTGCTCCACCATCGCTCCACCCCGAGGCCCCGCTCCCACTCAGCCTCTTCCCCCGAGGCCCTGCCCCTGCTCCACCTCTTCCTGCCCCACTCCGCCCTCTCACCCAAGGTCCCTTCACCCATCCAACACTCCCTCCTCTCCGCCCCTCCCGAGCACCTCCCACCAGCCGCTCGCTGATCTGCAGCCAGCCCTGGGGGGCCGCTCAACAGCTGATTCGCTGGCAGCCCCAGGGGCCAGCCCACCAAATAGCTGAGCAGTGGCCAGCCCCAGGGCCAGAACCACTGTAGCTAGTGGGTACTGAGCACCCCCTATTTTTTTCCATGGGTGCTGGAGCCCCGATGCACCCACGGAGCTGGCGCCTGTGACCAGAAGTGTCCCCTGACTCTCTGTCATATGCTTCAGACCCAACCATGTTGTAATCATTGGCTTTGTTCCCAGCTCTCATGGTACCAGCATGCAGAATTGCCAGCATACTCATTAGTCTGCACCAATCTACCAAAAAGTGGGTGACTGATGCATGTAAGTGAAGGTATTTGTGTATCTGATGCAAGGCATCATTCTGGAGGCTTTCGCTGAGCCACTGAGTGTTTCCTGCATTCTCCAGTGCCTCCACTAGGCATCTGTTCTTCTCAGCCGCAGAAGGAAAGATCTTCGGTGTCTTTAGAGAAGAGTAGCCCATGGGTAAAATGGAGATAATGATACTGAACCTCCTTTGTAGAGGGCTTTGAAATCTATGAATGAAAAGTGCGATCTGAGTCATTGGTATTATTATCAATAATACTCCATTTATGGGAATGGATGTTCTTCATTCTTCAAGGAGCTGTTTGCCCAGACTTGAGGGTGTGTAACTGCAACAAAAGGGTTAATGGTGAGCAGCAAAGAATGGAGATAGAAACCGCAGAGCTGCCCAGAGGGTGGGGCAATTTGCCCCGGGCCCCATAGGGGCCCCCACGAGAATATAGTATTCTGAAGTATTGCAACTTTTTTTTATGGAAGGGGCCCCCAAAATTGCTTTGCACCAGGCCCCCTGAATCCTCTAGGCAGCCCTGAGAAACCAAGACTTGGGCAAGAAACTACCAAAGATCTTTGGCTCCCATAAGGGTCACATCCTTCCAGTCCAACACTACAGCTCATGTGGGCACAGCTTCCCCACCCCCCCGCTGAGGTGCACTTTGCCTTTGCCAGTTTGTCTCGCTTGCTTTTTCTCCAAGGTTTTGAGGAAATGCTCATTATCGACCAGGGAGAAAACAGGCGTCTCAGCTGGGGCAGAGCCCCAGGGTTCTGGGAAAAGGGGATGGCCCCTGGCATCTGAGAGGGAGATAGGCTTGACTCCTGCTCCACTATAGCTTCTGTCACTTTGCCTCTGCTCCTCAAGGTATGCACAGCTCCTATTGCAACTGCCTCTGACATTGACAAATGGGGCCACTAAGATAAGAAACTACCGGACTCATTATCTCTTGTGACCAGAGGCGAGGGATTGACCTCATTTGGCTTCAGGCCTGGAGGGGTGAATGCACTAACCCCACTTTGAATCTATTATCCAACCACGTGTTCAGGAGGAGGCACTTTCTGTGGGTACACGGAGGCTGATGTGCCGAGCCTGGGGCCCACTGCTGTACAGTCCTCTCTGAAACAGCAGCAGCAGCAGGCTATTTCAACCGGGATCTGGGATGATTGTTACTACTAGACACAGGCCTAAAGACACATTAAAACATAATGAAGTGTCTTAATCATCCCTTACAAGCTAAATTTATCACAGGGAACTATATAAAATGAAAGCGAAACAGCAATTCTACGACCAACACTTACCGAAGATAGAGAGAGATTATTTGTTGTTAATGAGTGGCAAATGTATTGCCATCCCCATCCCTATGAATGAAATATATAGGGACACAGAGAAGGAGCTCTGGGCTACATACAAGACATTTTGCAATCAGCTCACGGCACCTATTTGAACTGCCAGGAAGCTCTGTTACACTGATCGACTGGATAATGTCCAGACACAGACACGTCTGCCTCAAAAGCCTCTACTAACCTAAGGCTCAATAGCTTTCCTGCCCCTCCAGATTCAATTGCCTCAATCAGCGGGATTTTCCCTCACAGAACCCAGAGGGATATTGCAATGCTTTCTGATGGTTCTTTATTGAAGCTGAGCATCTCTTGGGCTGAGCAACATCTCAGCCTGCATCATTAAGTATTTGACAGCTGTTAAATGTTCCTGGATGTACCCAGGAAGGATGCACCTGCAGCGCTGCTGATGTACCAGGGACGTCCCAGATATAGAATGCATTGCAGCTCCGCTGAATGTGCTAGGAGCCTCCTGAGTGGAGCACACCCATTGTGATGCTGTATGGACCAGCATGTCCCAGGTAGAACACACTTGCTCTGCTGCCAAATGCCCCAGATGCATCCCAAACTGGAACAGACCTGCTGGGATGCTGAACCTACCAGGTACATTCTCACACTGCATTTGTTTCAATAGAACGATGTTTCAGCAGCACAGCAAGCAGAGAAGGGGTTAAATGTACCCTTCATAATCACCTCACAACCCATGCAGATTTCACTGGGTAGAGATTGGAGATCCCATTCCCCGGGGACAGAGGTACTAATTTCCTGTGCTAGGTCTGTTTGACTGATTCCAGGGGGTGAGAGTTGAAACAGAAGAAGCCTTGTATGTCACTTCCCCATGACTCCTGTTGTTAATATTCCCCTAGATGCAGGACAGGTCTCCTATAGTTAGAGAATAGCTAAAATCACTCCAGCCCTTATACAGTGGGGGCCCCAAGGGAAGTGGAGCTCCAATCTCCCATGTCCCATTCCACTTTCACTCCAGTGTCTTGTTTCTGCCTGCTCTGATTCTCATGCCATAGTCCCCTCCAAAGAGGGAAGGAAGGGAGAACAGCAGAGACGAACTGTGGGAAGGAAGATGGCGGCAGGGACCGGCAGGGTTAAGGAGAGGGGGAAAGGCAGATTGTTCCCAGTCATAGGGTGACCAGATGTCCTGATTTTATAGGGACAGTCCCGATATTTGGGGCTTTTTCTTATATAGGCTCCTCTTACCCCCCACCCCCGTCCCGATTTTTCACACTTGCTATCTGGTCACCCTACCCAGTCATGACCACACTGCAGTCTGGAGAGGGACCTCCCAGGTGATCTGGGGCACGGGACAGCAGCTTTTCCAGCGAGGGGCCAGGCCAGCGCACTCCACTTTCTGATCTGTGGCTGTTTCCAGCAGATGAAAGTCACAGATGATCCTAGGACACTCCATTCCTCTCCTCCCCATTTCCCCAGCTGTACTCTCAGAATTCACAGCATCTCCAAATCTACACTGCTCATCACGATCAAAGGGAAATGCATGTAGCCATCTTGCTTGGTCGCAATAAAGCTTTCTGACACAGCTAACTCCTGGATATTAATTAACTAACTTCAGTGTGCCGCCTGCTCGGAGGCAGCCCTAAAAACTGCTTTCAAAGCTGCCTAAACAGCAAGTGGTTATTGCAGTCTGATGCATGTTCCAGGAGGATGGATGGAGGAAGTCCCACAGGGCTCAGTTATAGGCCCTTTGCTCCTTTCGATACATGCAGACAGCGACCTCTGTCCCCAGTACATGCCCTGAATTTGCTGTTTTCCTGTGGCCTTAACGATGATGACACTATGCTTTGTGAATGCAGATAAATCCTTAGACAAGACGGAAAAGGCTCTGAGCTCAGAGCCACTTGAAGGCTCTAGGAGCCTCCGGAAAAAACAGTTTTCTCTTAATCTGAGCAGAACTCGGTGCCTCATGTTCCCACTGAGGGCAGATTTTTCCCACCGTCCCCTTATGCCAGCATTTATCCCTCTTCACGTTTAAACACTCAGCATTCTGTCACGTGCTCCGAAGCCAGAGTTTCCTGTAGTTTTTCTCTCATGAAATGTGATTTCACAATCTCTTCATTAGCGTCAGGCTCAACAATGCACAATACACATGACCAGCCAGAGGGAGCCGGTCTCTTCCCTCCTCCCTGACAGGAGTATGCGGCTCACTTTCTGGTGACCTGCACTACCTCACATATCTTAAGAACAGAATTATCAGTACATAATTCCCTAAATATCATCCATCCATTTTGAAATGATTATGCTGACCAGTTGGCTACTGGCTCTTGAAAGAGACGTCCCATGCCACTCTTTGATAAACTTAGTATGAATATATTGACCCAGGGAAGCTCTGTAAAACTCTACACACACACCCCACGCCCTCTGCCGGTTGCCACAGAGAGGTTCCTGGGTGAGTCACAGTCACCAAGCGTAAACGTTTTGGGATTATTACAGTGGAAATTTTGGAGGCATCCTAGTATCATGAATAGGGTCCTATGCCCAGCTCTGCTACTGATTCACCATGTGAGTTTAGGCAAGTCACTTCGCCTGTTTGCGTCGCCTGTAAAATGGAAAGGTTGGTGCCCACTTTTATTAAGCCCCTTCAGAGCCATGGATAAACAGCTCTTGGTGTTTTATTAATCATTGTTCTTATTATCATTTACATTGACCTGAGTGACCGGGAACCTTTGAAGTCAATGTCTGCAGGAAAGGGAAAGAGAGAGCTCTCTCTAGCAGCCACGGAGCCAATTATCCCGTCAGCTGCACTCCTACCCTGTCTCACGTAAATTAGTGAGAGCTGCACACATACAATGGATGGGACTTCTGATGCCTGAAAGCATGACGGGGCTAGAGACCCTAAGTGGACCCTTGTGCTGTTGTAACTTCTGGGACCATATAGGCCAAAACCATGTCTATGATGCAAGTGTATATATATATATATATATATATATCATCCTCTGAGCTTTCCCATCTGTCTCTTTAAAAGCCAACAACACATCATGACTTTCCTGTCACGTGAGGCTGGCTGGGCTGTGTGTTTTCTTTGAGAGGATTTCATACATCCACCTCTCCTGGAACACTGTCATGCGGGTAACAGTGTGTTAGGCTGTACCCAGTGTGAGTACAGGAAGACTGTACAAATAGAGCATTTTGTCCTTGAAGAGCTTATAAACAAATGGGCTCTTACCTTGACTTCAGGCTGCAGCATTAGTCAACACTTGGGCAGTTCATTTGTAAATTTGTACACAGTAGAATCGAAGACACTCGAGGAAGCGGCAGAATGTTCGTGTGTGTGTGTGTGTGTGTATTTAGTGCTTCTGAAAGTTGCTGCATTGAGAGCCCTAGAGCAGAGGTCCCCAAGATGTGGGGTGCACCCCCGCTGGGGGGGGGCATGGAGGAAAGTTTGGGAGCACCCCACAGGGGGTGGGGAGGGAGAACCACCCAGCTCTACTCCCGGCCCTGGCTGCTGGCCCCACGCCCAGGGCTCCACTCCCAGCTGCCGGTCCCGTACCCGGGGCCCCAGCCAAGCCTCCACTCCCGGCCCTGCCCTCGCCCCTGTCACCCCCAGCTCTGGCCCCAGCCTCAGCCCCCTTACTTCTGTCCACATCCCACCCCCCGGAACTCCGGCCCCGCTCTCGGCTCTGGGGGGGCATGGACAGGGGTAAGGGGGTGCGAGGTAAAAATTTTGGGGACCATTGCCCTAGAGACTGAAGTCTCCTACCTACCCACAGGATAGGTCCAGCGCAGACAGCAGAAGTACAAGTTTTCCCTCCTCTGCCACCTGCCGGCAATGTGCCTCAATCCTGCCTAGGACCACCTCTCAGGCTGACAGGGGAGTTCCACTTCCATGTCCGCTCTACTGAAGCTGCCAGTTTGTACCAATCCGACAGCCGTCCGCTGCCAACTCAGGCACCAGTAGCGTAGCTGGGGGCGGGGTGCAGGGGAAGCAGCCGCTTCCCCTCAGCGCATTTTCCAAAAGCAGCGCCTTAGTTAGGGGTTACCATGGCGCCAGCGGGCAGGGCCCACGTTCCGCTCTGAAGCTTGGCCTGCCGGGCCGGCGCTGGGCTCCTGCAGGCAAGGGCGGACAGCACAGCCGGAGGAGCCATGGGAAGGGGGCGGCACGGCCAGAGGAGCCATGGGTGGGGGTGCGGCCGGAGGAGCGAGGGGGGGCGCAGCATGGCAGCCCACAGTGCAGCCAGAGGAGCCATGGGTGGGGGTGCGGCCGGAAGAGCGAGGGGGGGCGCAGCATGGCAGCCCGCAGCGCGGCCGTAGGAGCAATGGGGGGGGGGCAGCGCAGCCAGAGAAGCGAGGGTGGCCTCGGGTGAGGAAGGGGAAGGAGACAGGTGAATGGAGCTGGCAGCTCTCGCTGCTCCGGGGTGTGTGAGGGGAAGCGGGCGGGCCCCGGGGAAGAACAGAGGCGTGCGGGGATGTCAGCCTAGGTGGGAGCCTCTGGCTCTTTGCCGCCCGGCCTGAGCCGGGCAAGCGGGGGATGAGTTTGGGGCGGCTGGCGCTCAGCCTGGAGCGCAGAGACTCCCCCAAACTGCCCCGCTGCCCAAGGGGCTCGGACCCGCCAGGAGCTGCGTTCCCGGCAAGCCATGAGGGGACAGAACTCATGAGCAGAGCCAGGCCCTGTAACCCCGATCCAGGCTGTAACCCCCTCTGTTCCCTGCACACACACGGGGCTGGAACTTGGGGGGGACTGCCGCACCCCTGGCTTGAAGGGGGGTGCAGCATGGCCGGAGGAGCCATGGGGGGGTGGCACGGCCGGAGGAGCCATGGGGGGGGGGCGGGCCAGAGAAGCCAGCCAAGGGGGGGGGGGGGGGCAGAGCGGCCGGAGGAGGAGCCAAGGGGGGGGCACCTTTTTAATGTTTGCTCCCCCTGCTCTTAGAACCTGGCTACGCCACTGTCAGGCACATGGACTGCAGCTCCACTGACAATGTTACGGACATCTCCTGCCAGTACTGCTCCCCCCGAAGCTTGCAATGGTGAAAGCGCTAGTGTGGACTGGCGGCTGGTGTTAACTCACACTTGCTCAAAGGAAGTCTCTAGATAACACAGTGGTGAAAATGTCTCTCCATAATGTAACAAACTCATATGCCACAGCCTGCGTAAATCTCTCTCTCACACACACACACAGGGAGATGGGACTAGCACTCTTGGCCAGCTGCTCAAATACACAGGCCTCTACCACTTGAGCTAAGAGAGATCTTCCCTAGCTAGCTTTAACAGCAAGTCCCTTATCCTGTCCGTCGTTCGTTCACTAGAGGGCGTCATCATTCATTCTACACACAAAAGGACCTGATTTTCAGAAGAGCACAGTGCCCCCAACTCCATCTGAAGTCAGCTGAAATCATAGTTACTCAGCATCTCTGAAATCCAGGCCCAGATCCAGTGTGTTACAACTGAATATCAAACAGCCAGCCGATAGCAAAAGTTATTTTCAATTGAAGTTGGATCAGGCCCTCAGTCACTGCCAAGCTGGGTGGATGGGAATCCCTGACCTAGAGGGGAAAATCTCCATGTCCCATTATCAGTCCTCTGCTAATAGAACTTGTTGGTCACTTGTTTTTCTGCACGTAACCATTGTAATCATTTCTTTTTTCCTCCGTTATTAGCCTTTATGGCTAGATGCCTTAATTTATTCATCATTTAATGTCTTTACCCCACTGTTTCGGTAATTTATACTGCATATTGTCTTGCTGCCTTGTATTATTTAATTTTGTAAAGTATTTTGGGAAACCATTTGACATAATATATAGAATAGACTTGTAGCATATTGTATTGCAACCGTTTCTGGCTGGTCTGCTTCACAGATAAGTCTGGGTCAGAATCATGGGGGACGTCAACCATTAGAATAAATGAAACCAGCCCTGACTGATCAGTCTGTTTGTGAGACATCATGTTCCACCTCAGTCACGTCGTGCGGGATCCTGCGTTACTGAACAGCGAGAGCAGACTCTGCGCAAGCGCCTCTGAAGGAAGAATTAAAAACCATCACACGCTTAGTGAGGCTAAATGAGTATTCAAATTGGCTAATAAAAAAGTAATGAGAACTGCCTGCAGCCCTCAGCCACCTAAAGAAAATCAACAAACTCCAGTTACAATGCAAACACTTTCTGTGCTAGGCATTGGGGATGTCAAAACAAGGAGTGGTGCTGGAAAAATGCAAAAATCACAACTGCAGTAGGAAGGGACAAACCTTAAGGGGATTCTTCAGTTAAGCCAAAGACAGAGCCACTCTTGGCATCTACTAGCTGATATATGGGATAGAATTATTCAGCTTCCCAGCCTGTTGGCAAGACGCACCATCATCTCCACTCAGTGTTGACCATCATGCATCCTTCCCAGGATAGGCTCCATACTCCTGAGTCTGTCCTTACTAAGTCTCCCGAGAACAAATGCAGGCAAATAGAAAGTGGATGGTTTCCCTTAGGAATTATTAAGAAGCCATATTAACATATAAACGTCCTCACTAAAGGCCTGATCCAGAGCCCGTTCAAGTTGCTGGGAATCTTTCTCTTGACTTCAGTGGGCTTTGGATTGGGCCTCACGGCCTGGCAACGTTGGTGGGAGGATGGTCCAGTGATTAAGGTAGTAGCCGGGTATTCAGAAGATGTGGGTTAAAGTCCTTGTGCTTCTGCATACTTCCTGCGTGATCCTGAGTAAGCCACGTGGTCTCTCGGTGCCTCAGTTTCCCTATGTAAAATGGGGATAATAGCACTTCTGTGCCTCACAGGGGTACTGTGAGGATAAATACAGTAAAGACTGTGAGGTGCTCAGGAAGTACGCTAATGAGGTCTAGATAAGTATCTAAGATAAGATAGCTGCAATAATAAGTTCTACCGCAACAGTGCAAAACACTACAGCTTATATCAGTGTTACTGCAGTGTTTTGGTCAATTATTATAGTATTTTCTTAATTAAACGTAATGTCATTTCTTCCAGGTTGTTGCTTTGCATCCCCAAATGCTGAGAAACAGCAAGTGTTTTTTTGTGAAGGTGCCTTGATTGTGAGTGACATTCATTGGGTAGTTCAAGAACCCCGGCACATTCAGTCAATGGTGAGCTAAAGAGCCTGAGTCTAATCTCAAATACACTCCTGGCAATAAAGAGTGGCTCTATGGAGATCAATGGAGTTATACCAGTGTAAATTAGATCCAAATCTGGTCCAATGAGTTTTTAAAAACCTATCTAGACTAGTCATGAGCTTTCCAGTGCTTCCGGGCAAGAAATCCTCCCCCAAACTACCTTTCTCAGGAGGTATTTCACCTCTTCTGCTTCACACGGAAACCTAGAAGCACAGACACTTGAAAATGAAAAGTAAAGGGGAAGAAAAGTTAAGCAAACTTTTCTGATCCTCAAATTCAAATTTTGTGGTACAGCTCTGGGTCAGTGCTTATTTTATCCTAACCAATCTGTCCCTCCCTAATCATCTCAGATATTGGCATATCCATCCAATGTGGGAACCTGAAAAGCTAATGAAAGAGAAACAAATGACATTGACTTTTTGTGTTATAACTAGAAAAGGGATGGAATAAAAAAAGAAGCCCTGGAAGAAAGCCAGATAATGTGTTTTCCGGAAACATATAATCTGTAATTGGGCTAATTCAGATGTATTTGTGTCTCCAATTCTTTGTTTCGCTGTTGTCTGTATAACTCTTGATTGGAACATTCGATGTTCCTTTTGTGAGTTCCTAAATCCAATCCTCTCTGATGATTTACATGAATGTGCATCTGATGGATGTTTTCCAGCACCTTTTTGTTGCTTCAATTAAGGGATAATGAACAAAAATTGTTTCTATTTGTAAAACAGCTCCAGCTATTTCTTGCTTCCCAATTGGTCGGACAATGTGTCTTAATTAAACACAAAGCCTTGTCACATCAGTTACGGGAAAGAGATCGAGAATGGAAACAGAAAGAAATTGGGGGGAGAGGTGAGACTGTCTGAGTAACCAGCTTCTGGAGGCAGGTTTGATTTGTTATAATAATTGCCACACCTTATAGGCTTCCTTGGGTCTAACAGTAGGAGAAGGAATGAGGACATCTGAGGAAGCTACAATTAAATCCAAAACTCTATAAAATATCACAATGGATGGCTCAGGGATTAGGTAATGAAATCTGGAACCTTTCACGTCCACTTACCAGACTGAATCCTGTTCATCTCTATAGTCGTGACTGGAAACCTTTGCCACCTGATGGCTGTTTGGTGGCACATGTAACACGAAATCTTAACAGGTATGCCAAAAAAATCCAACTGTCACCAGTGGCTAGCAGTCTCAGCACAGAAACCAAGGACTGACTGGATCACGAATGGAGACACAGCTCCTCTCTCATGAATACAGGGATGCCTCCAGTGTTGAGGCTTGCTGGAGCAGGGTGGGAGACCCTTGCATGTGCACTGCTGCTGTCCATGCTCTGTAGATAAATAAAGGATGTCAGTCTGGTCACCTTCCACTTAGTCGTATATTTTAATAGTAAGTGTAATGCAGCAGGATCTGGCCAATTATACATCATCCAGTTTCCTATTTTAATCCAATTAAAAGCCTTAAAGAGCATCTTCTGTTCCCATTATAAAAAGCAGTCTCCATTTTGTCTTTTCTGTCTGAAATCTCGTTAGCACCCAGGTTCAAAGTTGTCTGTCTTGTTCACTGTAGTGCAAGTCCCTACGGCTGGTTTCTGTTTGGCTCCCAAGACTTTGAGCATTACATTACAGTACATTAGATCAGCTGTTCTTGCCATGTGTTCTGTTGCTTACAAACTGTAGGGTTTTAGGTTCATGTGGGTATTGGGATTGTCCAGTGTTACACAAACACAGACTAATCAGTTTCTTGCTTATTTCCTCACCCAAACTTTTCGTCCATTGCTTCCATGCAGCACCAAAGAAGAAAAATTCATCTTGAACTAATACCCAAGATGTTCAAACTACACGTGGAGTCCAGCCCTTGTTAAAATAAAACCGTGCGTTTAATGCTAAACAGACAGCGTCAGCACAACAGGGGAGTGGAGATGAAGACTGCCCTTGTTCAACGTTTAGCACTGAAGACCTGTGTTACATACACAAATATCAGCTGATGGAGGGGGAGGCTGTTCCCCTTTCAGTAGGTTGACAACTATTCAGAATCATGACAGTATCCTGCTCTCGCTCTCGCTAATACACACACATACACAATTACAGAGAGAAAGAGAGAGAGCGTTGTTCTGCCAAAGCCCATCCCAAGAGAATACAACACCCTGCAGGACAGCAGAATTTTGAATGTGTCCTAACACCAGATCTTCTTGCCCATAGAATATATTAAAGAGAGAGAGAGTTGGAATGACAGTGAGACAAAGGACTGACTCTGATCTCCCTAACCCAGCCTGGTCCCAGTCCAGCTCCCACAGAAGTCAATGTCAAAACTTCCACTGACTTCGGGGGAGAGCAGAGGATTGCTCCCATTAGCCTCCACTGTTTCTCCAAATTCACACAGGTCTAACTGAGAACCCTGTGCTGTTCAGAAGCTTTAGGCAGTTCTAATGTGTCAGTCAGTTTCTAATTGGAGCAGTATAGACCTCTACCTCGATATAACGCTGTCCTCGGGAGCCAAAAAATCTTACCGCGTTATAAGTGAAACCATGTTATATCGAACTTGCTTTGATCCACTTGAGTGCGCAGCCCCTCCCACCCCCGCTTTACCGCGTTATATCCAAATTCATGTTATATCGGGTGGCGTTATATCAGGGTAGAGATGTATGTTCACACGGGCATGAGCTCCTCTTGGAAGACAGCAGCAATGCAGTGTTATCAGAGAAACAAATAGGTGTGAGGGAATTCTATACCTCACAAATAATTCAGAAAAACATTAAGGAAATTGCTCAGTTTGAAGCGCTAAGCAGCTAAAACACTGCAGTTTATGGGGTCCCAGCAGTTCCCAGCTCCTTCCATCACCAACAATTCTTAGCATCCCAGTAGCATTGACTGGAAGCAGCTAGTTGTTCTGAATTATGTTTTCAAAATGATGGGTAAGTGGCAACCCTGCCCTTAGCATCATTTTACCCAGCTTTAAACCTAGCTTCCCAGGACTGTTCAGCACAAAGGTGATGAAAATGATATAAACGGCCTGAACTCTTCAGAGCAGGAGAGTGTCGTTGTCTATGTTTGGACAGCATCTAGCGCATTATAGGCACTACCAGAAACAGGTCAGAATAAAGAAATGGGGGCTAGAAGTAAAATAATTACAGGACTGGTCCCACTCCCATTGCAGTCAATAGCATAATCCCCCTTGATTTAAGTGGTGCAGGATGAGGTGCTAATGTGTAACTAAACTAGGATATAATTGAAAACACCCTGAAACCAGGAAACTCTTGTTTAATCTCCAAAGGAACAGATGCCTTAATGGGAGTGTAAATACAGACTAATGAAATAAAATTTAGCCTTAAAAAGTATGGTTTCTTTGAATGGATTTTTTTTTGTAATTACCTCAGGCATCAAAAAAGCCAAGAAAACACAAATGTAAAGACTTTCTTCTTTCCTATTAGGGATGGAAACCTTCCAGCCTAACTCCCTGCATTCTCTGTTCCACTGGTGTCCCCTCAGTAACAGTCCATCCAGGGAACTTTGGTCCTCTCATTCCAGTTCCACTGATCAAGATACATCCAGAAAATAATAGACAGACGGCAACCCTGGAAGTGGGAGAGCCGGAAGTTGCGTTGCTGTCCCTTTTGTATATAGCGCAGCTGGCTACTGTCTCTGAAGTGAGGTGGGAGTTGGAAGGGTCATCAAAGATTCATTCGTGCCTGCTGCCTTCCTCCCCACAATTTATTTTCCTCCTGCAGGGGGTGCTGTAATGTGAGTTATCTGGTGATATAACCCACTCAGTTTGGAGCTTTGTCCCCCTCTAGTGGTGGCTGGGCAACATTTAGAGCAGTGGCTCTCAACTTTTCCAGATGACTGTACACCTTTCAGGAGTCTGATTTGTCTTGCATATCCTAAGTTTCACCTCACTTAAAAACAACTTGCTTACAAAATCAGACATAAAAATACAAAAGTGTCAGAGCACACTAGTACTGAAACATTGCTGACTCTCTCGTTTTTACCATATAATTATAAAATAAACCAATTGAAATATAAATATTGTACTTACATTTCAGTGTGTAGTATACAGAGCAGTATAAATGTCATTCTGTATGAAATTGTAGTTTGTATTGACTTCGCTAGTGCTTTTTACGTAGCCTATTGTAAAACTAGGCAAATATCTAGATGAGTTGATGAACCCCCTGGAAGACCTCTGCGTACCCACAGGGATACATGCACCCTTGGTTGAGAACTGCTGATTTAGAAGTTTAGAGGCCACAGCCTCAGCTAATGGAGCTGCTCCTTTTAGATGAAGCAACAGAGATTTATATTTTTTTTAGAACCAGAGGTCCTGAGTTCAATCCCTGTTTCCAACAACTCACCCAAAGGTGCAGCATTAGGGATGCTCACTCTCTCACCCATATATACCCCTGTTCTCTCTGCTTTATTCCCTTCTATTTCCTTTTTCTCTCACTCACTTGTCTCGCTTGCCCTTTCTCAAACTCCCTCTTTCCTCAAGCCCAGGGCCGTTTACTCATTTCAGACAGCAACAGAGCCATAGACACCCTAATGAAGAGTGAATGCATATCTATGCACTAGGTGTGTGATTTTTTTTCACCCTCAACTTAAAAATTGTAATTTCTGATGGCCATTCAATGATTAATGCTGATGAGCACTGATCCAGCATGCCACAAAGTGAATTCTGCACTCATATTATACTCTTTTGTAACTAAATCTTATGCTGTTATATTAGTATGGCCCCAGGTGGGTATGCAATGAGGGAGTTGGGGGAAAGAAGGTAAGATAAAGGAATTACAATAGAGCCAAGCTAATGTAAGAACAAGGCAACTTATGTGCCTTAAGGTGTGAAGTTAATCTCTGATAAGTTATTAACTTATTAATGGGCTGAGAAAGGATGAACTACTTTTCATACAAACTCCCAGGTGCTCCCATTGTCTTCAGCATACTCCTCCTGTCAACTAATTCCCCTTCAGTGCTACTTTTCCACTTCCTCATTTCCTCAGTGCATCTTGTTTTGGACATAGTGAACTCAGCTTGGTAGGATTTCTGCATGCAGCGTTTGGATTGCGTCGGAAGCATGGGGCGCTGGGACTGCAGGAAGGATTCTGGGGGAGAAATCTGGAGGATCAAAGTTGTAAAAAAAACCTGAACTTTAAAAAACTTTCTAATTAATTCCCCCCTCAGTTGTCAACGAATCGCTGAGGCGGAAAGGCAAAGAGAGAAGCGAGCGCTAGTGGTCTGAACAAAGGACACGGAGCCAGAAACTCGCACACTGCAGCCCTGCTTTTGGCACTCAGTCACCGCAAGTTATAAAAGCCAGAATTTCCAAACTTGCCTGAAGTTAGGCTCGTAAATCCATACCTAGGCCTGCTTTTCAGAAATGCTGAGCATCTACAGCTCCCATCCACTTCAGACTCTCTGAAAAGCAGGGTACTTAGGGTCAGATCCTGCACCCCTTGAAGTCAGGGGCAAAGACTGAGCTAAAAGGTGCAGGATCCAACCCTCAGGGGCAGATGCAGACTTTAGACTTGCCTTTGTGTTGGGGGGGTATAGCTGCGTCATCCCAAGAGAAGCCCTGGAAAGGATCTGTGACTTTAGAGAATCACAATTCTTTCACAGGTCCTCCCTGGCTTTCAGTGGGGAGTAACTTACTGCAGCCCTTACACAGTTACAGCTTATCTGTCCCCTCACACCAGTTCAGCTCAGCTGGCCAGTGCTCCGGGATCAGACAGCTCCACCTACACCCTGCCCATCCCCTCGCTACTCACCTACCTGCTCTCTCTCAGCACTGGGAACCACAGTGAAGGGAGCAATCACATGGCCATGCGGGAGGAGGGCTCACTCCTGGTTTCTTCACTGCACGCCCATATAATGCTGTGTCACAATCCAGCTCTTACTAAGATGCCTAAATATGGACTTAGGCTCCCAATTTGTGCCCCCATTTTGCATATTTTGCCCTTAGCCCACCTGCCACCATTTCTCCATCGGCAAAATAAAACTATTGGCGGCCATTTCAGAGGGTGCCGTGAGGACGGATTTGTTAGGGTCTGTAAAGCACTAAATATTTTTCAGTGGGGTCGGATAATGGACTGGCCCAAACCCGCTGCTGTGCCCTATCCGCAGGAGAGTGCTCAGCACTCATCTCTTCCAAGGGCTGCGTCCTCTGACGATGGCCTGGAACCCAGGAACCGCAACCGAACCAAAAGGGGCTGCCACAAATTCATTAATTTTGTTTGTGGTGACTCGAGCTGCAGGCTTGGGGCATCGGAGCGGGTAATTTCCCTGTGCCCTGCTGCTGCCTTTCCATTCTCCTCTGTGTTGCTGTGTCCAACTGAAACATTCTAAGGAGCATTGCAGACACTCACAGACTTAAGGTCAGAAGGGACCAGCAGATCATCTAATCTGACCTGTTTATCACAGGCCACCAACACCACCTAGCCACCTCCTCACCACGCCAGGAGTGACAGAAGGTCCCTAAAAGGGCTCGACTCCTGCTCTGCCCTAGGCCCCGCCCCCACTCCACCCCTTCCTCCAAGCCCCCACGACGTCCCGCCTCTTCCCCCCTCCCGCCCCCGCGCCTCCTGCATGCCGTGGAACAGCTGATTGCAACAACTGAAATGAGACCAAAGTATCAGCCCTCAGGAAACTAAACTAGGCAGAGGACAGGAGGGACTGAGGTGCGCCAGCACCCAAGGCCCCTACAATGGCAGGGAATTGATGAAGTGAGACCCTGATGAGCCTAGCAATTGACCCACACCCCACGCTGCAAAGGAAGGTGAAACCCCCCCATGCTCACTGCCAATCTGACCTGGGGGAAAATTCTTTCCCGATCCCCCTAAAAGAGGTTCTAAAAGATCTAGACTGTGACCCCCAGAGGCTAGAATCCCTCGTGGTTCCCCTTCCCCTGAGTTGTGCCAGGGGGCCCCATTGTGACATGACACTGTTTCTCCACCTTTGAAAGCAGAACGCGGATTTCAATTTTTCCTTCCTGGCTCAGGACCCGGGGGCTGAGGTTGCCAGAAAAAGCTAAAAGAATAAAGCCCATTATAAACTACAGAAGCTGATGAACCCGAGAAATCTTCCACACACAAACCCAGTGACCTTTTAGCAGCCAAACGGCATGGGCTGCAGGATGTCTCAGCCCAAGGCAGGGTGGGGAGGAAAATAACCAACTGACAACTGTGGAAAAACACCCAAAGGGTCTGCCCTGAATCAGCCGAGGCATCAGCACAGACCTCCCGGTTCCCTCTTAGACAGGTTGGCATCTCTGCAGTGCTGCAGGAGGCCGAAAGCTTGCTGAAGCATGAAAGAGAGTGTGATAAAGATACACTGACTGCCATTCTCCTTCCACAGAAACGGGCTAAGCTTCTGGATACAGATGACATCTCAGACACCAGGGTTGGGGAGGGGAATTATTTGCTGTCCCTTCCCTACTGTTTTTTTATTTGTTTGTTTGTTTGCCATAAGGACAGCTTTTCAGACATACAAGTGAGGGCAGCAAAGCCCAGTTTCCTCAGTACTTCAGGATCCATGATCTCTGCTCACGAATGCACCCACCTCACTATTGCAAAATAGAGTGGGGGTTGAATTGTTCTTGGTATGTACATTTTGTTGCCGATTTCCCTGCTTTCCCCCCTTAGGAGTTATTCTTACACCAGCCCTGCTTTCTAGCAAAGTCCGCTACTCAGAAGAATTTTCAGAAGACTCTGCACAAATAATTTCCAGCCAGGTATTCCGGCCAGCCATTCACCATTTGGTCTTTGTGGGCTGCGTTTGGTCACCTAGGACACAGGAGGCCAGATCTTCGGTTAAGACCAATGTGCCTTCGGCACAGCTGTGGGTGAAGCCAAGGCGCTTTTTGTGCTCCCCCAATCATGAGGCTACTTTGCTGGTGGCCAGTCCCCAGGCAGGCTGCACCAGCTGCCAGTGGCCCCAAGATGCTGTTCTTGGGATTGTCAGGGCACCCTGACCATGCCCCTGTGCCAGTAGCAGGGCAGGCAAGTGATGGAGGAGCCACAAAGGTGTTTCTGTACCACCTGAGGAGTGTCCTGTGCAGGGGACATCCTCCAGGAGCTGGATCTTCCAGACGTAGGAACAAAGAGGAGGGATGGCCCAGGGGTTAGGGTACTAGTCAAGTCCTTGCTCTGCAACAGACTTCCTGTGTGACCTTGGGCAAAGCACTTAACTTCTCTGTGCCTCGATTCCCCATCTGTAAAGTAGGAATAACAGCACTTCCCTACCTCACAGACGTGTTGTGAAGATAAATGCATTAAAGAGTGTGAGAAACTCAGATGATACAGGAATAGGGGTTATATAAGTACCTCAGCTAGACAGACTTTGCACCAGGGCAGCCGCACAAAGCAGCCAGAGCTTGGCCCAGGATTGGAGGCATGATATTGTTTCTGCTGGGTGGCTGAGAACAACGAACGCCACATGACAAATAAAATACCGGTCTGGACCAAGTAGCCATTTGTGTAAATATTTATGAAGCCTTGGGATTAGTGAACATTTTTCCAAAGACCAAGTGTTTCAACAAACACTCATGAATCAAGAAGTAATTGTCATAACCTACTGGCCAGGCATAAATAAAACAAAGCAACCTTGGCTACAGCCAATAGCTCATTGTCAGGCAAGTGTTGGCAATTTAAACAAACTCTCAAGTTGCAAACTCAGGTAACAAATGGCAGACGAACACTCTCATGGACATGGGAATCCATGAATTTCGTATGTTTTTGACATGAAACCATAAATCACCCAGGGTCACTCCAAAGGCTAGTGAGTGAGAATGAAACTCGGTGAACCTGAGCAGAGGTCTGGAGTTCTGCGTTCGTAATGATACCCAAAGCCAGACCGGTTTTGCATGGTTCTCCGAGTCGCTCATGTCTCTAGCACAAGGCTTGAAGCTGGAGGCCTTTGCTGTATTCTTCTGCAACTGAAATGAAGGATGTACACTCTCAAGTCAAGTTAAACCCAAGGGGCCAAATGAATCTCATTTGTAACTCTGCTGACGTCAGTAGAGTTACCCCAGGGTTGAATCTGGCCAGAGGAGGACTTAGAGCAAAGAACTAAGCTTTAGGAGATCTGGGGTCTGTTCCCAACTCTGCCAGTCACTCACTGTCTGACCCTTGGAAAGGCATCTCACTTCTCGGTGCTCTCCTTTCATCATGTGGCAAATAGAGATGACGACTCGTTTCCAACTCACGTGTGGGATGTGCTGCTTCATTCATGAATTTTTGCCAATCTCTCTGCAAGCTACAAATGGCAGTCACTAGAGCCTATGGAAGTTAGGGGCCTGAACACATTTGAGGATCTGGGCCTCTGTTCATAGGCTTGTCTTGTTTTCCCATGTCCCACAGACCGCACTCGCAGAGCCTTTGCTGTCCCCAAAACTACTGCCCCCAATGCAACATCATCCCAGGACAGTCGTCCCCAAACTTTTTTGCTCATGCCTCCCCTTACCTGGTTCGTGCCCTCCCCCCGAGCTGCAGTCGAGAGCAGGGGCCCAGTGCGGGACCAGATCCATGGTGGGCAGCCGGGGTCGGGAACTGGGAGCCGGGAACCATGGCCAGGATCCGGGAATCACAGCCAGGACCAGGAGTCAGGAACCATGGATGGGAGCGGGGCCAGCGCTGCAGCTGAGCCTGCAGTCAGGGCCAGGAGACGGGGCCCATAGTCAGGGCCAGGAGCTGGGGGCCACAGCCAGGAGTAGGCCTGCAATCAGGGCCGGGGCCAGGAACGGATCTGGGGGCAGAGCGGGGCTGGATCGTGATCCCTCTCCCCTCCGCCCCTCCATAGGGGCTGGCCCCGACCCCACCGCACCCTCCGAATGTTCCTCCACATACCCCCTAGGGAGGCATGCCCCACACGTTGGGGTCCACTGTCCTAGGATGTGTTGTCATATTCATGACAATTATACCCCCAGGAATAAAGTCTCCTAGCAGAAATGCTGTGAGAGACTCTGCATTAGATTGATGCCAACAGATACTGCCTCTATGCTAAATGGGCATGTTCCTATGAATAAATATGGGTGTGTATTTTACATGTGTTGTATATCCATAGTGACAGAGTATAGCTCTGTGCAGGCATGAGAAGGAGGAACCACAGTAACAACTATAATTCTGTTAGTGCTGATACCAACCACAAGGATGCATGGGGATCCCAGAGAACCAGCTATACGGGATGTTATCAGTGGTTCCTTCTGTCTGTTGGTGTTGGGAAAGACACCCTATTATAGTATTATGCATAGGAGCCTGATCTCCCACTCTAGCTGGGGCATGAACCAGCTGGAATTCAATAATTCCAGCTGGTTCATGAACATTTGTCTGAAGTCTCAACCAAGCCCTGAAAGTTTGTTGTGGTTTGGAAAAGGTTGGTGAATGTTTTGGTCTAATCCGTGTTTATCACTTTCTCTGCTCTCTTGTCACTGGCTGCTTACGGACACAAATGGCAGCCAGGCGATCTCACGAAGAAGACTCTCCAGTGTTCCCAGCATGACCAGAAGCAGAAATTCACAAGAGAGCTTGTTTTCACGAGATTTCCCTGGAGGCTCCGCGGACCCATGGGGTTTTGAGAGCTTGGAACAGCATCTGAATGGCTGGGTGCTTACTCACACCACATTCAAAGCTCTTGTGATTCACCCATCACAAAAAGTGGGGGGAAAGGAGCAAAGTGGGGTTCCCCCGGTCTGTGCAGTAGCTGTCATTGTTGTGTAAAGATGTGGCTGTAGAGACCAGAGGACATCCTTTAGTCTGGAAGGTTGAGCCCTGAACTGCTGAGGGCCACAGGCCGGAGTACCCACCAGGCTCTGGCTGCACTTGTGCTAGAGTTAGGTAAATCCAAGTGTTAAACACAAGCTCTCAGTGCCCTGAGAGGAAGCACGCCCCAAGCCTCCTCCTTCTGCAGCCTCTGGATTGCAGTAGTTTGTGCTCCTGCTGCATCATCCCCACACAAAAGGAATAATGGGTTGATCCACCAGCCCTGATAGTCCCCCTCCATGTTGGCACAGAAGAAGCATCAATAGGAGGGCATATTCTTGGCATTCTGCCCCTTTCCCAGGAGAACCATGCAGAACCCACTGCAGGAAGAAGCCCCTAGAGGCATGGTGGCGGCTTAGCACCTAACTGAATTGCACTTGTTTCTATTCCCTGGGAGTAAAGGGAAGCCAGATGCATTCTGAGTTCCTCCTGACCCAGCCTGAATAGCGCCTTGTTAGGTTTTGTGATCAGTTAGAAGTTGCCGTTGAATACCATAATGGCGAGGTGATGGTTACCAAGGCAACGGGCCAGCAGAAGGTCAGCGTTTGCTGGTTATTCTTTATGCTTTATCTTGTTTGGCACTTTTTCCAGACCAACATAATTCGGTTTCTTCACTCCAAAAGAACAAAACTGCCATATGCTTGAGAGAAGATTGACAGGAAGGCAAGAGAGAGGTCCCTCTCTTCAAACTCTCCACAGCCATGCCCTGCACCAGGAGAGCTGAGGCATTAACCTCGCTACTGCTCTTGATATAACTATCAGAAACCGCTACAGTGCCACTATCTGCTGCGTTTTCAATCCTGGGATCTAACTGGGCGGTCGCTGGGTCCATAATACCCAGGCATTTCACCTGTGGAGTGGCAGGTACAAAGTCAGTTTAGCTCACAGGTATGCTGGGAGAAGAGCATAAATGCATACAAATGCCACAGCACAACAGTAGAGTAATTATGGTCTAGATCCTGAGCTGGTGTCAACCAGCACGACACCATTGACTTTCATGGAGTTATGCCAATTGACACCATCTGAGTTTCTGACTCTACGGTAATGATAATACCAAGCACTAGATACTTATTTGGATAATGAGAATATCTACAGTTACATTCCAGAGGATTTAAAGAAAAAGTTACAAGGGATATAAACTCTCATGCTTCCAGGAATCAACCAAGTGTTAACTGGCAGGAGTTAGGAAGAAGATCCCCTACAACAGATCATGATAAGTCATTGCCTCTCCTTCTCAGCATTTGGTGCTGGCTGCTGTTGGAAATCAGGATATTAGCCAAGATGGTGCATGTGTATGATCTAGTGTGGCTTCCTGTATTCCTAATAACAGCTTATGTTTCCATAGTCCCTTTCATTCGAAAGGGTTGCACACAGTGAATGATATAAAGGAACATAGGAATTTCCATTTTCTATTACAAGTGTGTGCTGAGAAGTGGAGCCAGCCCAGCTACATAGTCCTTAGCCAGGGTGGCCAGATAGCAAGTGTGAAAAGCCAGGACGGGGCGGGGGGAGAAGGGGGGATATTGGGACAGTGCCTATAAAATCAGGACATCTGGTCACCCTGTCCTTAGCCATCAGTTTGCATCACTCTACGTTTTCAAAGCTCTTCACAAAGAAAATGACTAGAGCCCGGCCTGTACTGCCCCCAGCTCCCTGCAGCCAGCCAAGAAGCTGCCCACCCCATCCCCTCCACCCCCGAAGCTGCTGTGCTCTGGCTTCTTGTTCCCCTAGCCAAGCTCCATCTGCCCTGAAAATTAAAAGGACTCACACCTGCCTGCAGTGGGAGGTGGGCGCTTCAGCAGCCGCGCACACTGGGAACCAGCTGATAGGCGGCGACTTCGCGCCAAACAGCTGATTGGCCGCAGCCAGCCAAAGAGCTGCGCATGTCAAATAGCTGATTGGCAGTTGCCAACAGCTGATCTCCCCGGTGGGTGCTAAGCACCCACAAATTTTTTTCTGTGGGTGCTCCAGCCCCAGAGCACCCACAGAGTCGGTGCCTATGGAAGAACTTTTTTTTTAAAAATAAAGCTGAGATTTTCCTTCCCAGGTCTCAAATGTCCATTCTGTTTCCAAGGGACTTGTGAGAGAGCCCCCTTTAACTTAGGAGGTCTCCTGACCCCTAAACAAGTGAACTTCCAATATCAGCGAGTCAGAGAAACAAACCATCCAGCCTGCCTGAACAGAGCAGGCAGTGCTCGACATTTTAATGCTAACACAGGTCAGCCAGGCTATAATCAGCTCTAATGGGCACTTCCCCATAACATGCTTTACCTGCGGCCAAGTGGCCCTCTGAAAGGTGTCAAGTTCCTTCCCAGCTTTGACAACAATGAAGAAAATCAAAGAAATTACTTCCAGTGTGATCCTCCCACGTGAATGCCCCGCTGATCCATCAGAGCAAGGGGCAAACCCATCAGCACCATTAGGGAATGGCTTTTGGAAGACAAGTTTTGATGCACAGATCTAAATAGGCAGGTTCAATTGTACACCACTGCTTCGTGTGAAAGCAAATGCTTCAATGCTTTTTTTCTTTCTTGAAAACAAAACAAAAAACCAGGAGGCTGGTGCTCATAAGCAACCCTATCATAACATAACCAATTTGCACAGCCCAGCACTCGGGAGCAACTCAGGGGCGGTAGATAATGAAGGTGCTCAGGTCAGTACTTACAGTAACCCTGGAAAGCAATGTGCTGTGCATACAAGATGGAAGGAAAAGCTCTCGATTCGGCAAACTGTTTCGTCTTCAAGCTTCTTGTGGGATCTCGGTAAACAAAAAGAGGATGCAAATTCTTTTTTGAAAGCATGGGAAATTTATTGACATTGTCCCTTTAAGATGCAAGTTGGGGGCCATATTTTAAAAAGTGTACTGTTGTACCTGATCTGCACATGCCCAATCCCTGAAGGGGGTATGTGTGTGCGTGCGGGCAAAGGGAGGGATTTGCAGATGCACACAGCTATGAGCACCCAAGCCTGACTGGCGTGTATTGCACATGTATACTTTGGGCTGATTTATTTATATTAAATATTTAAATACAAGCTGATTATTCAGCAGCTGTTTGTTTACACTCAGCAACCACAGAGCTGATCTATATCCCTCAGGCAACACAGCTCCCTTCCTCATTCCACATCAAGTCCAAACTCCTCTTCCTCACTTTCCAGGCTCTACATGGTGCCACGCCCACTTATAGCTCAGCCGCCATCCCCTTCTGTACCCCACCCACCCATACACTATGCTCTGCCAACTCCAAACACAGCTCAGAACACTTTGTCCCCTTCTGCCCCCCAGGACTCTGCATCTGTGGTCAGGCCTGGAACAGCTCCCCTCTTCCTGTGTCCCATGCAGCCTCACTCCCCTCCTATTGGCTCCTTCCATCATGACCCATTCATTTAAATCAGTCACTGAAACCCATCATGCCAAGCATAACTGCGCAGTTCTTTCTCTGGGATAGACAATGGCATTTAGCCACAGCCCTGTGCCAGGGACGGCAGGGTGCTGCACTACCTCAGCGGGTGTGCTGGGAGGTGTTCTGCCGAAAAGAGACAGCACCTTGGGGAGGCTCCTCAATTGCACTGGGCAGAAAGTAATTTGTGACGCCCCTTCAAAGGATGCAGCAGGGCCAACCAGCTCCTCTACCGGACATGCTGAGTGGGAGGAGACATAGCTCTACCTACCCTTGCCCAACTTTGCTCCCCATAGCTCAGAGTCTGTGCCCCCATTTATATGAGTCTGTGACCCAGAGCCCCACTGGAGGTTCACTACTCTGTGTCAGCAACTCTTGTCAGGCCTGACATGCTCATTACACCTAACGCACCGTTGTCATGATATTTACCCAAAGGTGGCATGTAATATACCACTGGAACACTAATAACTCACTGATGATCAATGTCCGTGCGTGATATATGTACAATAAACCCGGAAAGGAATTTATCGATAGGAGCTAGAAATTAGTTCCTAAAATCTATTTGGCAAGCAGTGCCTAAGCCCCTGCTCCAGCCAAAGGAATGTGGGTCCACCTGATTGAATGGGTCTCTGATGTCAATTAGGCAAGGGGTGACCATAGACATAGAAAAGGACATTTATATGCAAGGTAAACAAAGCCATCAGGAGGAAAGATGACCCCTTAACAATCTCAACATGGGATGGAGACTGCACCCCCAGGGAGCCTTCCTGCCTCTTGAAGCAGGGGCAATGAATTTGGGGAAGATACAAGAAGAGAGAAAAAGCCATTTTGGCATCCTTCACCAGAGGAGACAAAGGAACTGAGCACTTTGAGCTCTGGGAAGGGTCCTGCGGTCAGTTATGCTGGAAAAAAAACTTATCGAGAAATACTTGTTTGAACAAGAGGCTCTAATTCGTTAAATTAGGTTTTAGTGTCAGTTTTCCCCCATGGTTTGCTTGGAACCCTTTCTATCTTTATTCCTTAAAGTTGGTATCACTTAAACCTATGTCTTATTCTTTAATAAACTTGTTTTTATTATAAACTGGTTCCATGCTTTGATTAAAACAGAGTGTTTGTTAACCCCAGTTAAGGTAAAAGGCAGCTGGGTATGGTCTCTTTAAGGGAGCAATGAACTTAATAACATGTATAAGTAGTCAGTGAGAGGGCTGGACACTACAGGGAAAACGGTTTGGGGAAAATTTGAGACTGGGAAGGTGTTGTGATCAACCTGCAAGGCTTTGCAATAGCTCAAGGCTGGTGGGAGCATGGGTGTGAGCTGCACAATTGAAGGCTGGCTATTGGCATCAGGGCCGTGAGCCACAGCGGCACAGCACTTAAGGCATCCAGGTTTACAGGGCAGGCGGTGATACAGTCCCTTACTGGGCTGGTTGGATGCAAAAGCATCACAGGGTCACAAAGGCAGGGAATCTCCTTACTCTCTCCTCACCATCCACTGTGTGGCTGCATTAGGCCAGGGCACAATCCAATCCATTATCATTATCTGTATTGGGAAGGCACCCAGCAGCGCAGATTCTAGGTGTCCTTTTTGCTACATGCCTTGTCCCTCCCCTCACCTGCTCTGTCTGTCTCTACAGTGCCATTCCTTGGAGGCCAGGGACCTTCCTTAGATACCTAGCAAGCAACATGCCCCCTACTGGTGCAATTGCAATAATAAATCATCATCATGGTGTGTTCTGAACAATATGGAACTTATTTAAGGGGACCCTGTCAATTTAAAAGCACATACATTTCAATGCATATGATTCCAGGAGCACCTTTGATCATGAGAAAGGAAAGAATTTTAAAAATGCCGTTTGCTTATCAGTCTTTCTGCCTTGTGTTTGCGTTTTCCACTTCTCTCAGCTCGGACGATGAAAATCAATGCTTCCCTTGCGTTTATCGTCTCTTCGGCTCTTGGGTTGTCACTGCCACAGCCTGGGTTGCAGACACAGCAGGGGAATGTTTGTTAAGTTAAAAGCAACTGGTTCCACTGGAAGGTTTTGTCTGAAAAAGAACGGAAACATTTTTGTTGGTGTCAGGCTTTGCAATAGCTCATTCATATCAATCCCAAATTTGGGATTGATTTGAGTTGACAGTGTCTGTTTAACGTACAATGCCTGTCTTATTACAACTCCATCTAATGCATATTTGGGAGTCGTCCCTGAAAGCTCTGTACAAAGGAGTATTACGACATCAGGAAGTCTAAAAGTACCTGAACTGCAGATGTGATAAATTCAGCAGGGCAATACGTGCCTTGAATTCTTGCTCACCTTTCCATTGGCAAACAGCCGCCTGGGCTGTATCCCCCGGGATAGCCGAAGAGTACAGCCAGTTTGATGAGCTTAACCAGCCATTGGATGTCACTTTGGCTCCACACTAATTCAAGGGAAACAGCATTTATCTGGCAGCCAGGCAGCCAGCTCTCCAGCAGCTGAGAGTTTAATTATCGAAGGTTCAGGCAGATTCTGCTCTCTTTATCTCCGACCGGCTGCTGGGTAGAAAAGACCTTCCTGCCCTGCCCAGAACTTTGTGCAGCTCTTGCAAGTTCTCTTGCTCACTTAAAAGGAGTCCAAGCCAGTTTGCCCTTTTCCTGCAGCAGCTACCGGCTTGTTGCAAACAGAAAGGGAGACGATGAAATGACAGCAAAGAAGAAGCCAGCCTAGAAAAGGAGAGGAAGCCGCAGTGGAAGGGACTTTCTCAGAGAAAGCACCAGCCAGGAATGTCACTATTCGGCAGATCTCAGCTGATGTTTCAGTACTACAGTGATGCACATATTAGAAATGCAGTGAGAGAGAGAGAGAGAGAGAGAGATTCCTGAGATTGCTATATCTATATACAGCATCACTGGCTTAAATCCAGTCCAGACTGGTTGTTCCTGACAGTTGTTGCTGTCTGATTGGTGGCCAACGTGAGATGAATTGGTGGCTCTTAGCCCGGTTCTCAGTGGAAAGGCGTCTGTAGCACACAAAGCATCACCACAAGTGCCACAGCTTGGCCCTCCCGCTGGGAATCTCTCCAGACTGGCCCTGGATTGAATGGGCCATGGAAACAGAGCTTCCCCTCTGAACCCTGAGTGCTCTCTTGCGAGCAAGGCTGAGGCCCCTTGTCAGGACCAAGAGGAGAAGCCTGCACTTGGAGCCACGTGTCCTGTATCTGTATTGTAGATAAATGCCAGTGTTCAGCAAGTAGCCAATGGCTACTCCAGAGAAATCAAGGGGAAAATGGTGGTACTCTTCCAGGATCCACCCATAAACCAAGCAACACTCACTTGAAATATGAGAAACAAATGCCAGTCACAGCAGAATGTGCAGATGTTGAAAATATTAGCCCATGCCCTGTGGGGTTCCCCAGACTTACTTCCCCCTATGTCTCGGATACCCCTCTGAGTACCACGGGGCTCCTCCTGATTGGTGTCCCCCTTTGTGGGGTGCAGATGCCCGCCTGGACTCCTCTCTTCTGGCTTGTTGGCACTCTGGGTTAGACTGAAAACAAATTGCTGGGGTTCTCTCAAACTTTGCTCACAACCCAAGCTCCGCCCACTCATGAGACCAACATGAGATATCCCTCGCTATAGATTTTTTCATGTCTCTGTCACATGATCCTTCCTCTTCCTTCTAGATTGTTTTGATTGGCACTGAAATAGTTAATAATGTTGACACTTAAGCTATCATCACTGGACTTCAGCGTCAACATGCCAGTAATGCGAACAGGGACGTTCACACTGCTCTCAGAGCTACTGTTTCGGGCTCTCTGCAGACTCAGACACACATCATTCCTTTGGTTACACTCATGTCACATTTCTCTCTTCAGCTATAAAGGCTAGAGGCTTGATTTTTTTTTCCAAAGGAAAACTTAGGTTCTGGAGCACAAGATGGCTGCCTCCAAAAAAGGACCAGCTTGCTGAATCACCGTGAACAAGCCCACTTCAACCTTTACTTGTTTCCCAGGAATGCCTGTTACATAGCTGAGTGATCAGTGAGGCACACTGTTACTTTGTGGGAGGAGATTCTTTTTTCCCCAACCTCTACCCCAGAGAAGGCTCTGCGAAGTTTAAGGAAACCCTGTTATTTCTCCTTATCCCCCAAGCCTTCACCCCTCGGGAGGACTGGACATTCCTTCCCCACAGAAACTGTCTATGCTACTGTCAGTCGAAGGCCAAAGAAGGTTACTACAGTGACAAGAAGTCCCTTCAATGAACTGGACCAAGCATACTGCCAATGATTCCCAGGTACTTGCTCATGGCCCCTTCAAGAGCAAATCTTCCCCATTCTCCTGTGCGCAGGAACTGGTTCTGGGAAGGAGCAGTGTCCAGTTATGCAGACTGCAGGAGTGCCAGCGCCACAGTAGCAGAGACCTGGCAGCTCAGTGCATGTCTGAGCCTGGGAATCAAGAAGGAGGAGGGGACAGACCGTGACTAAGAAAGAAACTAGATAAAAGAGGCAAATCATGTGACCTACAGCACCTGGAGCAGGAAAGCATCTTCCTGGGGAAGACCCCTGAAGTGCCCCAGGACCCTTCTTGGACCAGACACTGGCTAACAAGGAAAATTATTAGAGTACATGCCCATTATCAACTTGGCAGCCTTTGCACCCTTTGCAGGTTCCAGCCCCTGTTAGCCCAGGAAGTTTAAGGCGTCTAGACTGGCTCCTGAAGCTGCATTATCCAGTGCAATTGGATGGAAACAAAAGCACTCTTCTGGGCGCATTGGTTGATGCAGCATCCATAGAGCTGGTTGCAAATATGAGATATTTCACCCCTTGGCATCACCACCACCACCAGTGAACTCAGAATAAGTCCTGCCAGCTGGTCCAGAAGGATGTGGAACAGATGCTGGAAAATCAGGGAAAACGACCTGGAGGAGGTCACCTTGGAACCTCAATCTCGGGTCCCCCCAGCAGCAGCGTATCGGGGCTGTCAGCAGACAGCTGGGCCAGGCTGGCTGGTTTTATTTTTTATCAACGGAATGAACAAAAGTGCTTATTTAACGCTGTCTCTCTGGGGTTCCCCCAGCTCCCTCATCTCCAGACCTGTCAGTTCAGTTACAGCATTTCCAAAGGCATCCTGATTAGGCCAGTTTCCCCTCTCCTCTCCCCCATGGCTATCACTTTCATTAACAGCAAGGGGGTGATAATGGGGAAGGATGATCAAAGCTGATGGTATTAACACAGGGGATTAACGGTATTTATATTCCTGATCAGTGCACTGTGTGTGGAGAGGGGACTGCTTCAAATCAGCCATCTCCGACTGAGAGGTACTGCAGTGCTGCTGCCACCTAAATAGCTTCATGCTAATCAGCCGTGGCTCCGACTCTGGGAGAAACCCGCAGCCAGTTGGATAGCCCAGTTGCTCACTGGCCAAGACTGAGGTTATGCCAGCTAGGTACAGTCTAGCAACTGAAAAATCCTTGCTTCTACCTCTGACCCTACGTTACAGGCCTGGGTCAACGGAAGGCAAGTTACCTGTAGGCAACAGAAGGAATAGCCACTCTAAATTCTGGACTGGGATTTCGCAACATTCAAAGCCAGGGGCTGCCCTGGAAAAAATCCATCCCAGGTTTTACACACAGGACAGAAGGCTTCAGTTCTGTGCAGACATCCGAAGAGAATAGATGTGTTTAATAAAGCCATGAGGTGCAGTGTATTGATTCAGCCTGGTACCCATCAGCAAGCTGAGCTCGGGAGGGGCAGGTGGGGAAGAGGGAGCAGTTTAACTTGGTCACTTATGATCTCCCCACACACACCTATCAAACACACAGCTGCCTGAGGAGCAGAGGTGTCACATTTCAGAGGCTGAAGACCACTAAAATGGGGATCTGGGGAGGGCAATGACTTCTAGCACAGGATTTATTAGTGGAGGGTCGGGCTGGTGCGGCACAGTTTTCTGTGACACTGATGTGCAAGGTGGGGGGGGGGGGGGAGAAAAATCCCCAGAGAGGTGACTTTAAGAAGGCATAGGTGTATCTGTGGTGATTCACCATGGGGCAGGTCACAAAATAGCACTTTAGCAAAAGGCACAGCGGCACTTGCAGAAGCTGTGGAGAAACTTCACAACCCTTTCCACCCATCTATCAGAGCTCTCGCAGTCCCCTTTGAAAGAGGGTGACACAACAATCAATGTGGAGCCCAGGAAGTCAATCCGTATCCAGAACATTTTAATAAATAAAAACTTTGCAAAACAAAAAAATCAATGTGTCCCCATTGGCGCTAGGCATCTCTTACAGTCTTAACACCGTTTGACTAGTAATAAAAGTTTCTGATGGGTTTAGTTTGCAGCGCTGAGCTTTGTACCGCATGGATCACAAAGAGCTCACAGCAGGGGAATTTCTGAGACTTGCCATGAACTCCTCTTATTAATTATTATTATTATAAAATAAGGCATCTTAAACAAAGCCCTGTTTATTTGCATGTAATTTAAGGTCATTGCTTCCTTTGTGGAGAGTTAGAATTATCTGCGATCGGCTGCTTTTTAACAATTGCTTTTCCCCTTGTGGTGCATCTCTCGCGCCTTCTCCTCTGTGCAATATGATGTCGTAAGGGCTTATTTATATCATCATAATCGGTTGCCATGGAGATTATCATAATGTCACAAGTACCGGACTGGGAGCTGTGGATGGAGAGAGAGTAGCAAAGGGCTGCAAAGGTGCGGAATGTTGCTTAAATGCACGTTTGCACAGCCACATAGACATGCAGTAAATTATGTACGTACACACCTGGGCACAACAGGCACATCTATTCACATACACACACACACACAATCATATGTGCGCACACACCCACATGCATACACATTTATATTCACGCACAGACATGCTCCTGCATGCACACAATGTGTACATTCTGTACATGTTTAGAGCAGGCAGGCAGTGACCTGCCTCTGCTGCAGGGGTGCCAGAAGCCCTCAGGCTCATAGCTCCCCACTTCCTCTGAATGCACAAGATGTCACATCTGTGCCAATGAGCATGTGCTACTTGCCCACCAGCTCCCTGCCCCAGCAGCTGGGAGCATGCATACCGACAGGCTTCCACTCACCAGGTCTGCTTTTCTGAAGGGAACATTTTGCACTGCTGGTTCCTCCCCAGGGCACGATGCACATCAGCCACAGTAAAGCAGGCACAGGCCCCGTCCTGCAGGGCGATGGGACCTTCTCGTTGGCCAATTTCCCAGCATGCCTTTGTCACAAGTGGATCATAGATCTGGCTGATTAGGGCCTGTTTGTGTCCTGGAGCAACAGCCAGGAATGGCAGACATTTCTGCTGGGCTCCCAAATGTGTCTGGCGAGTTGTCATCTCTCTTCAGATACTACTGACGAAGTCGTAAGAGAAGTGACTGGTTCAGGGGCTCGGTAATGGGCTATGGAGCCTTTCATCTCTGGGTCACTCGTTCACACAGATGCCGGGTCAGTATCGATTGCCCGTTGTTACCCTCTGGTGGTTGTTTAGTAACCTACGTGAGATGAGAAGCTGGTCTGAGTCCAGTAGGGGAGTTTCACTGAAACCACTATCCCAAGTGGCACTGTTGTTGGCAGTCTCAGCAGGGGCACAAGGGAGTAGATTGGCCATGGAGATAGAACTCAGCCTGACAGGTCATCCAGGACTCAGAGGGGAGGCAACATGGGGAAATCTGCCTGGGCTGGAGTTGGCACCAAACCTGTTCCAACAATGAATAGAGAGTAGCTTGGTCTCCAGGTCTGTCTGGGCTGGGAGGAAGGGCAGACTGAGAACAGAAGCATTCGGCTTGTACTCTTGAGTGGCTGGGAGTGCTGTCAAAGCTGCCATGTGGCCCAAATAAATGTGTTACCTGTCTGTGTATATGATTCAAAGGCAGGTATGCTTCAGAGAGCTCATAGAAGGCACCGAAATTAATTAATATAATTAACTAAGCATCTTTCACCCTCATGAAATTCACTTATTGTTGTATATAATAATCATAATAATAATATAAACAAAGCAATGGATTAAAGAGACCAATAGAATTTTTTAAAATGTGAACTCAGTGCAGAAAGAAAAACAATTGTATTTAAGGTAAAGATTGCCCGTATTGTTAATAAATATTATTGGAGGGACTCCCAGCTTTTCACATTACCACAGTGTGATATGACAACATATAATGGATTTCTCAACTGCCCGAAGCCATTGTAGGAATAAATCCCTTTTAATATTCATGTGCGGTCTTTGAGAAAATAGATGTAAGCAGTTAATACTTTACTATAGACAAAACAATGCAGTTTATCAACACAAAATATGTGCATGAAACAAAAAATCCCAAAGCTCTTGGGCTTGCTCTTTTCACAAATCAGAGACGCGTAAGAATTCTCACAAAACAAACAGAGGGCTGAAGTGGATGAGGAGCTGGAGATGGGCGGGGCAGGGGCATGGGCATGGGCCAAGATACTTGCTGGACTGTGCCTTAGTGCTGATAAACAGGACACTGAAATAGTGAGAAGTGGCGTGCTTGTTGCAAATGGAACTCTGGGTTGCTTTATAAAGCTGTCCACCAGGGCACGAGGGGATATATGGGCTACGCGGCAAAAATAGATGCCTCTCATGAAAGAGCTTTAGTGCTCTTCAAGGTGGAAGGAAACTTGTCCCATGGCTTTTAACAGAAGAGAGAAGGGCCCCCAGACCTACTGCAGCAACATGGATTTCTGCATTTCAGTTAGGGTGCTCAGATGTGCTGATTTTATAGGGAAAGTCCTGATATGTGGGGCTTTTTCTTATATAAGCGCCTATTACCCGTATCCCTGTTCTTATTTTTCATACTTGTTCTCTGGTCACCCTAATTTCAGTACGGAAGGGCAGCCTGCAGAGACTGCAATATTATTATTGCTTAATATTTACAGTGCAGTGGTACCCAGAGATGTCAGTCAGGATCAGGGCCCCGTTGAGTTGGATGCCATACAAATACATGCAAAAGCAAGACCCCGATTCCCAAGGCGCTTACATTCTAAGAAGACAAGTGCCATATGGTGAGGAGTCCCAGCCCTGGAGTGCCCCATCCGTAGCACTCGAGTAAAGATGGATCACTGCCTCCTGGAGGCAGTAGTCTCTGCAGGCTGGCTGGCCATATTAAAAGATACAGCCCTGCCGCATTCTTTTGCTATACAGGTGCTACCACTGGGCCTGTGCCATGCAACCTCTTGGGCTTGGTAAAAATTGGGCAGCCCCGCTGCACAGCATGTACAAAGAAAGCAAGCCTGACATCTCATAGCCTACATCAGCTGCAAAAGAAAGGACATCAGGGGGCCAACAGCAGTCACTGAAGGGCAGTGAATGCCAAGAAATACGTGAGTAGGGAGCAGTGTGTGCGGCTAGCTGATGGCTATTCTGTTCCCCACGCTCAGCTCTGTGTTCCTGCTTCCTCTTTTATAGCTGCTCTATTAAACCTGCAGGGGTTTTATCTCTCTTTCTTTACACAGAGGAACAAGGAAAAGCAGCAGCATGGACAATCCCTTGTTCCTTTGCGTGAGGTGTTTAAATGTAACACACAGTTGAAAAAAAGCAAAGGGACACAGGGAACACAGTTTAACCCTCAAAACCCTCGGACCCTTCCACCCACCCAGCCAAATGACTCCTCATGGTGAGATATGAATGCAGATAGATAGATAGATTGATTGATTCAACTCTATCTAAGTGGATATGGGCAAAACGGGGTGGTACATTTGATTTTGCAAAAGCAAAGGCAGTTCAGAGATGGAACACCTTTTATCTAAACCTCCATACTTTGTGCGGGAGGGGATTGCATACCTGTTTCCAGTTTGGGTGCATCTCCAACTGCAAGAAAGGGAATATAGAATTTCTGTAATGCCTCCATCACCACAAGCTCTAGGTACCATGTACAAGCTTAAATGCAAGCATCAGAAATCCAGAAGGACACTCTATGGCTCATGTTCCTGTGATGTTTGTGGTTGTGGGGCTGGCCAAGTGATTTGCTTGGTGCATACATTGCCTCTGAAAGTGGACAGGTAAAAGCCATAAATGATACCACTTATAGGCCTTTTATGCCAGCAGTAGGCAACAACATTGTACCTGACTCAGGCTTGGTCTACACTACCCGCCCCAATTCGAACTAAGGTACGCAACTTCAGCTACGTGAATAACGTAGCTGAAGTCGAAGTACCTTAGTTCGAACTTACCTTGGTCCACACGCGGCAGGCAGGCTCCCCCGTCGACTCCGCGGTACTCCTCTCGCCGAGCTGGAGTACCGCAGTCGACGGCAAGCACTTCCGGGTTCGACTTATCGCGTCCAGACTAGACGCGATAAGTCGAACCCAGAACTTCGATTTCCAGCCGTCGAACTAGCTGGTAAGTGTAGCCAAGGCCTCAGATCAGGATAGACAAGGTCTATCCTCAAGAGACTCCACTGACTTTGACCCAAACCAAAATATAGGCAAGAGATTGATGCCACTCTGAATTTCACAGTTCATCCAAAGCCCCAAGCCTGCAATGAGTTTCAGAAGTGCTTAACTTTACTCTTGCGAGTAGTGCAATTGGTTTCTGTGGGACTACTCACATGAATACAGGTTAGTGCATGCGTAAGTTTCTATAAGATTAGGGCCTTAGTTTGAACTATCCATAGTACACCTGACATGCTCTGATTCTGACAGGTCAGGAACCTAAGACCCCTATAGCTTAAAGATGCAAAGGTAAAATCCTAGGTGTCCCCTGTTTTGCTAACAACTCTTGTGACTAGCAAAGCGGAGAAAAAAATCATTTACTTGCTGGGTGTTTACATTTGCCACCAATCAACTCAGCTTATTATGATATTATTATTTATGTTGTGGGAGCATCTAGGATCCCCAGTCATGGACCAGGCCTCCATCGTGCTAGGTGCTGTACAAATACAGAACAAAAACCTGGTCCCTGCCCCGAAAAGCTTAGACAATGAAAACAAACTGGGTTGGGAGAGGAAGGATGGTCAGGGGTTATAACACATGCCTGGGGCTTGGAAGACCTGGGTTCTGTTCTGTTCTCTGCTCTGCTACAGGTTTATCATGTGAGCTGGGGCAAGTCACTTAGTCTACCTGCCTCAGTTTCCTATCTGTAAAATGGGGGTAACAACACTTTGCTTTCTTGTGAGGATAAATACACTAAAGAATGTGAAGCACTTTGAGATCTACTGATGAAAAGTGCTGTCTAAGAGTTGGGTGTTATTATTTTCTCTTTATAGTCACTTTCTCTGTCTGCATTAACACAAGGAAGTTGGGTCAGCCAGGCTAATTCAGCATAGCCGAATAAGGCTGCCAGATTCATCCCAGCTGAGGACAAACCAATTCTGTTTAGGTTTCCAATACTGCAGAAAAGATTTCAGTTTTTCTTAAAACATTTATGGAACCATTTCCATAAACACTACGTTTTGTAAATCCCAATTTTATTTTCCTACCAAAAACCTTGTAGCCAAAATGCTGTACGTATCCTTTTAAAAACATGGTCGTTTTATACCATGTACTTGGCAGTATGAAAGTGGGTCAGTTATATAGGTCACATCCTTTTTTAAAATTGAATAGATTAGGAGACGATTGGGTGCAGGTACGAGAAGAGAGATTTTCCCGCAGCAAAGCAGAGGTGTCTTTCTTTGAAAGGAAAAGAAAAAGTTTCACCCTTTAATTGTTGTATCGAGTGGCTCATCGACTGAGCTTTTTGTTCAATATCTTTTTTACCACTAAGATTTTCTAATCAAAGTCTTTTCCTTCCTCATCCCAGCTCACCAGACTCTGTCATTGATCTGAAACTGGCAAGGAAAGAGGAAAACTGGCCCCTGGAAAAGAGAACACAATTAACACCCAAGTGGCTCCAATTCATGGGTGTCTTTCAACATCTCACACCTCTTTGGGTCTATGCTCTCTTTCTTTTATTTTCCCTTTTGTGCTCCTGAGTTTTCTTTAAGAAAAGCTTTTGTCAGCAGCCCAGAGAGAAGATTAAAGCGCCCGTCAGAGGCAAACAGGTTGCTTTTGTGTCCGAGTCCTTAATCCACTTTATTAAAATGTTCCAAATATTCTTTGAGAGAAAAGATCACAGGAAAGTTCTCCCATCACCCCTGGCATACAATTCTTTGGATACCTGCATGTCATTAGAGGCTGCAAAAAAAAAAAAACAAGGAAAGAAAATGAAAAGGGGACTGGATGGCTCAGAGGGTTGGTAAAAACGGGCTACAGGGCCTTTCATGTTAACGTCCCTGATTCCAATCCGGCCCCAACCTAGAAGAGATTGGAGCTGTTACTATCTCAGGGCTGTTTGTGTCAATTGAGTTGGTGGGTCCCTGGGTATGTCTCCACTAGAAAGGCTACAGCGGTACAGCTGCGGTGCTGGAGTGGAGACACTTACTGCAGCGAGGGGAGGGGTTGTTCCATCACTGTAGTAAATCCACCTCCCGGAGAGGTGGCAGCTTCTCCCAGCGACCTAGCGCTGTCCACACTGGGGCTTAGGTTGGCTTCACTATGTCACTCAGAAGGGTGGATTTTTCACGCCACGTAGCTCGGTCGCTTAAGTCTCAGGTGTAGCCCAGCCCTCAGTCTATTTTGCCATTGAGACTGAACGTACAGAACCCTTTCCTCCACGGAGCAGGCCCCTCCTGAGCAGGTCTGTGGCTAAAGAGGCTCTCATCCCCTAAGGCTGTCGGGCTGGTGCCAGTCAGACCATTTACTTATGGAATGTGATTGAAAAAAGGGTGCAGGCTGCCTGTGATGAAGAGTAGCAGACGCCTCCTGGGAAGCAAATCCAGATCTGGATCCAGACCGCAGGTTGGGTCTATCACTATTTCATACATTGGCATGCAAACCGGATCCTTGCCCAGGGACAGGTCATCTGATCCTGCCCTTCCCTCCTGGAGTCATAAGCCTCTGTCTGACTGCTGACATCACAAATGGTTACCATGGAGATGATGTGATGTCACACAGTCTTTTGGCCAGAGGTGGGCTAACGACTGGGAGGAGCAGATGGATTTTGGGGTGATTTCTTCTTTACGCTAATGTCTTCATGGAGAAAAAGTGAGGGAAGCGAAATACCAAAGACTAGAGTATGAGATGAGTCTGAACCAAACCACTGCCAGACTCTGGGGAGTTTCTCAGCTCAGGCCTCTCTGGCCCTAATTTTCACGTCTGGCTGAGCTGTGTTTGGTGCAGGATACTACTGCGTAGGACAAAGGTGATTTTCTGTCACTTTTGCAATCTCCCATCCCATTACCTGAGGCTGGAAACAGCCCCAAGTGGATGGTAGTGAAGTCTAAGATAGTTGGAACCAAGCAGCTACTTCCACCTCTCCTCTTGCCTCCTCCAAACCACTTGCCCAGCACTCCCTGTGTGCTGGGGTCTGCAGGAGGGATCCCCTACAACCAGTGAAGTAGCTGCCGTGGCCCCTTTGCTCACTGGAGTAGCACAGGACAGTGCCAACCACCTGGTCCAATGAGTTGTCCTGTTATGAGGAAGTATATTTGGTATTTATTGCAGATAGTTTGATATTATATCCACCTCTAGCTGAGATACCAAATCTCCCCATGCCCATTGTGGGTATGTCCGCACTACAATAAAGCACCCACAGCTGGTCCATGTCCACCGACAGGCTCACAGAGCTTGGGCTACCGGCCTATAAAATTGCAGTGTAGATGTTTGGGCTCCCAGAGGGGTCCCAGACCTCACGCTCCAGCCTGTGCCCAAACCTCTACACTGCCATTTTATAGCCCCAAAGCCCCAGCCCAAGTCAGCGGGCACGGGCCAGTGGCAGGTGTTTTATTGCAGTGCAGACATACTGTATGTGATCTTGTGTGAAAGTAGCTCTGTAACTTCCATAACTTCATTTTTCTCAGTACTGTACCTTTACATTTCTAAAACAGCCACCTGTCTGCGTGGGCAGAGAGGATGTGTGCTAGTACAGACATATACACTCGGCATGCTCTCTTGGGGAACCTTTACTTTTGTTCTTTCTTGTATTGCTGTTTCCCTTTGTCTGAAATAAGTCATCCAGTCTGAGAGCATTTGGCTGAGCTTTGAATACGGAAAACATAACAAGAAACCTGATGACAAGGATGGGAGAAGAAGGACTGAAGAGGCCTCTGAGCTAAGAGAGAAGAAAAGTAAAAGAGAGAACACGTTAACAGCTCAGCATCAGCTCTGCCTCACAAAAGGGCAGACTTGTTAAAAATTTAAAGGTGCAGTACAGAGGAAACAAAATCATTACAGTTACATACACCACAACGTACACAACAGATTGACTTTCCACTGGCCAGTTAGCTCTCCTGGAGTAAGAGTACCAAAGTAATTTGCTTTTAACGTGTGTCGCTGTGGTCATAAAAATGCAGTTGTAAAGATGGCACTTATTGTTATTATTTGTATTGCGGTAGCTTGTAAAGGTCTCAGCCAGGATGGGGGCCCCATTGTGCCAGTCCCTGCATGAAAAAGCTAACAATCAAAGGGGCAGATTTTTAAATGGGACAAGTGCTCCTAAACTCCGTAAACACACTTTAAAAAAATCTCCCCTTAAATAGACAAGACAGACAGAGGTTGGGAGAAAGACAGCATTATTGTTCTCATTGACGGAGACACTGAGAAATTAAGTGACTTGCCGAAGGTCACAGAGGAAGTCTGTGGCAGAGCCAGGATTTGAACCCAGGTCTCAGTGCAGTCCCTTCATCACAAAATCATCTTTCCTCTGTGTTTACAGCAGATAGGTTACCGTGTTCTGAATTAGCTAAAGCTCGAGTTCCAGGCAGAGTGCCATGTAGTAGTCTAACCTTGGTGTCCCGTGTTCATTTATTCTCTCACAATGGCCTCCATAGCATATTTGCTCTATTTTAGTGTCTATTTGAAAGCCTTTTAAAGTTGCTTTTGTGCTTGGAGATCCACCTCACACTTCTTTCCGCTCCAGCCATCTTCCCAACAAACTCTAAAGCGAGGGCATCGCTGGCAGTTCTGTCAGTGATACGTGAAGCAGAACAGAATCCAGTTCACTCTGCTGCAGCTAGACTCACTCAGCGCTGACAATAGAGGCAGCTTGGTTTTAGCAGTGAACTGAGCAGATACAACTGGGCAGACAGATGCAGGGAGCAAACAGGAGCAGTACCAGGAGGCCAGTTTGCTTGGGTGCGGGGTTGGGTTGGTTTTTGAACAGATGCACCTTTCTGACCATAGTCACCTCCCCGTTAATGGGGAAGATAAGAAAAAGCGATGGATCACTAGATGGAGGAATACAGTGATGGAAGGTCTCAGTGGGGCACGTTGGTCCCAATGATCTGCCACCTACTCTGCAATTTATTTCTTGTTCTGAATGCATTTGCTGGTTTGAATGACAACTGGGTGGCATTTCTGCAATTAAGCCTATCAAAGGGAGATGATTTGACATGGAGCCGGCCTCATATTTATTACCCCATATTTTTGTTTATGAGTAGAGGTGCTGCCAACCATCTCCCCAGCGAGGCCATACAAGTTCGCAACAGCAGACACTGGGTTATTAACCAAGGATCTTCTCCTGACATTTGAAGCCAGCACAGCTAAAATATATAACCTCAGACTGTCCTAACAAGCAATCTCTAAATAATAAATATGCAACAGCAAGAGAAAGTATTTCTTTCCCAGTGACACACTTCAATGAGTGGATGGCTCAACAAGTCTTTTACACGGCTGCTTTCCCCTCTTTGCAAATATTGAGATTTATGGCAGGAGGGGAAGGGGAAAAATAAGGCAGATGGGCAGGGAGAAACTGGAGGAATAACAGATCCCACCCCATCTCTGCCATTTGGCTAGTTTGATACCTTGACGCGCTATTTCCCAGATGCACCCATAAATTGTGAACTAACTGAACAGCTTTGGCACCTGGATGGAACTAGCTCTGGTGACTGAAATGATAGGAAAGGGAAGGAATCATCCATTCTTTCAGTCTGCTAATGTGTGGGCCACTTGCCCAGAGCTTTTGAGTTCTGGTAGCAATTGCCCACCACTCATGATGACGAGAGAGGGGAAGAGAGTCTGTGGTGGGTTGTTTTTTTTTTTTTTTGCAAGGAATCACCAGTACTGGTGAAGGGCCCTTCCATTCCCATTTTCAAATGATGGGCCAGATCCCAAGGTCTTTACATAACACAGACAGACCCGGGGCATCGGCAGGCGGGGTTGAACTTGAGCTAAAAGCCATACGGCTGTAGAGCAGATGCATTAATCTCTCTCTCTCTAAGTGGTCTCGGTGCCACTAGATGGGACACATTACCTCCCAGGTTATTGAATATTCTAGATCTTACCCAAATACACGCTACAGCCAATTCTTATTAACTAAACTAAAATTTATTAAAAAACAAAACAGAGAGAGTATGGTTAAAAGATCAATATACATGTAAGCAGAGTCAGGATGAGCTCTACCCTGACATCTGGTGGTGAATTATGGCGAGTGTGGAAAAGAACTCCAGGGGCTGATCTTGTTTGCATAGGCACACCCACTCGCCTGGCATGAAACCACAGCAACTCAAAGTGGTTACTTTGGCTGGTGTGGGATCCCCAGTCTTCTCTGTTATTGGGGCAGGAAGAATAAAGTTTTGTTACCCTGATTCTGTGAATCAAGGGCAGTGAAACTGTTGTATGACAGAAGGACTGAGTGAGTCCTTCACCATTACCTAAGTAGCACTTGCTTGACAAGGGGCATGGGTTACAAAACCCAGTGAATAGAGAGAGGATGGGGACAGGTATTTGTACCTGATGGTATGGGCCCTCTCTGAGGGGTTGAAACACCAATTGCACTACCTCCTCTCTCCACTGTTGAATATCAGAGCTAACTTTGATTCCATTATAAGTCTAGTTACAGACTCCTGAGCTGAATTCACTTTGGGCCAATGGTGCACTAGCACTGGGGCTCCCCTGCTAAGAACTGAAATCACAAAAGAGCTGAGATCACTGAGGCTGTGTTAACTAGTGGGGGAGCCTGAAGCTATATTGCTAAGTGGCTGGCAGAGCAGCTAGCAGAGTGGAGCCTTGCGGGATGGTTGGAGTGGAGCTGAGCGACTCACAGGTCGGGGAGCAGAGCGGAGCGGAGCGGCTGGAGGAGCAGCTAGCAGAGCGGAGCCTTGTGGGAGCGGCCCAAGGGACGGCTGAAGTGGAGCAGAGCTGAGCGGCTCACAGGTCGGTGAGCAGAGTGGAGCAGCTGCCAGAGCAGTTCATGGGACGATGGGAGCAGCTCACGGGACAGCTGGTGGAGTGGAGCGGCTCGTGGTGAAGGCTGCGGCGGAACCCCGTCGGCCTCGGATCACGTAAGGTGCCCCTTAACGCCCTGTGTGCCCCCCGTCCACGGACTCTGGGGCTGCACTGACCAGGGACAGAGACTTTGGGGGGTTGTTGGACTTTTGGGACTTTGGTGATCCTTGGGTTGCTGGTTTCAAGAACCCAAGGGAAAGGACACAGCCCAACTTGCTGGGGTGGGGTTTTTTTGCTCATGGTTTGTGTTATGAATCCTGTTTGTGGTGTTTTTCCAGTTTAATGCTGATGTCGTTTACCTCATGTTATTAAACATTTTCTGTTACACTCAGACTCCGTGCTTGCGAGAGGGGTATGTAATTGTCCCAGGTCACTGGGTGGGGGCTCGAGCCGGTTTTGCATTGCGTTATTGAAACGGAACCCCTAGATACAGAACCCGGCCCTTGTTGCTGCCAACTTAGATGGGCAGAAGGGTTACATACATACAGACATGAGTTCGATTAATTGAGATGCAGCTTCATAGCAGAGATGGTGAGCTTTGTAGTTGCAACTATTTCAGAAATAGTTCATAGGTTATAGTCCAATGTCCAAATCTCATATTCAGGGCGTACCAGCATAACTGGGACCTAAGTCTTGTGACTCAAACTTCACCTGATGAAGCCTAAGCAGATCTGAGATGACAGAATCTGGACCCAAAGATCTTTTATACAATTTCATGTCCTCTTTGACAAGCTGGGATTTCCTGGGGGAACAAAAGTTAATTAGGATGACTTTGAAGGAGGTCCATCACTGGTACTTAGCTATATGAATTAACATAAGGCCATTTGCTTGTTCCTCCACCATTCACAGTACATTTCAAAGAGAGATGAATACCGAGATATCCCATATTTACAATTCATTTAAATGCTAGGATGTTCTTTTGATCTCTGAACTATCAGAATACAGCATAGACAGGGACTGTTGATTACATTGTCGACCCTACTCATACACCCAAAAACACAAACATTATCTCTCCACATGTCTTTTGAGGGTTATTTATTTTACAGGATGTTTAACCCTTTCTAGCCCTGCGTCACACCTCTACAGGGTCACTCTCCTGACTCACTGCTGCACTTTGAAGTCTTTGAACAAGGAACATCTGGCCACGGGGATCCTGAAGAATATGCTACAGGAAGGTCTTGCCTCTGAGGTCACACAGATGCAAACATCAGCAGAATACATAAGATGCTTTGCACTTTCCTTATTTATCCAAAAAGCTATTTTTGTTCATTAAAACCTAGTTACTAGCTGTATCTCCCCAATAACCTGGAGTGCTTGCTTGGTTAATTTAAGCAAGCAGAGCTTTGACGAAGTAATTTTACTGTCCTTGGGGATCTGCCAGCTTATGCCGGTCTTCACTATTTCAGATGAAATTGAGTTAATTTTCGCTGAAATTGCTTCTTAGCAGACAAACACATTCCCCATCATTGTGAGCTTATGCCACTGCAGCTCTATTATTCTTTAATTTACACACCCCAGCAGCGAGGGATTAATGCCTGAGACATACAAAAGGCTACAGTGTGGAGAGGGGAAGGAGAGGAGAGAGGGAGAGTGGGGCTCTGTGGGGAATAGGTAATGGTGTTTTAGTTTTATAGTCAAAACATTTAAAGTTTGGCATTAACATGAAGTCAACTCCTGTTGTCCTTTCACTCTGGAAATTCAACACCCAAGTTCTCAGGGCAGCAAAATCTGAGCGACTCAGCCACAGTGGAGATTGCATAAGGCCTTTTTTGGATTGATGGGCTAAGAAAGCAATAAACTGCTCTGAATCCAGAAACCAATTGACAGAGAGCCAGGTGGCATCAAGCAGAACTATATGAAGTGGCTATGTCTTTTGACAGCATCTTCCTTGCAAGTCCTGGCTTCAAACAGAAGTCACATGTGAAGAGGCTGCTGTTGAAGCCCCTGGGGTATGTCTCCAGTGCTCTGATATTAGAGCGATGGGCCATATAAGCACCCAGAGAGATCCTCAATTACTCCTAAAGCAACTCCACATGGACTCAAAGGGTGACTGCAATCGGATATCGTCTGTCTCATGGGTATACGTGCCAATGACCCACTTGGTTCTCTGGTCAGTATCCCTGTTAAGCTACCAGAGATATCTTAGGTAATTATTAATAATAAGTATTACTATTTGTATTACAGTAACACCGAGCAGCCCTGGATGTAAGCAAGGGGCCCTTTGTTCTGATCGCTGTACAAACACAGAACAAAAAGACAGCTCTTGCCCCAAATTGCATACCATCTAAGTGTAGAACAAGAGACAATCAATGGACAAGACAGGGAAGTACAACGAAGCAATGAGATGATATTGTCTAAACAGACAAGACAGACACAGAGTGGGAGAAGGGTTGTTACACACCCGCAGAGTGAACAATGTGATGGTGGCAAATGTCATGTTAGTTCCATGTATCTTTTTTTTATGTCCTAATCCAGGCACTGCTGATGACTGGTAAGAACAGTAACAAATTAATACAGAGCAACTACCCTGTTCTTATTTAATTTTAAAAAATGTACAATGTATATCTAAACTATGCAGGTTGTGATCATATCCATCCCCCCACCCTTCAGATGGCTCTGGTCTTCTGAGATCAGTGTTTCTCAAGCTTTTGTAAGTTGGCAACCCCTTATTTGAATTCAAAAATTTTCATGACTTTTTTACGTTTACTATAAAAGTAAGAGTTAAAAAATGTATGAATGGTAACTACGATAAGCCTCAATCATTTATTTGTGTGCACATTTCAAGGTTGAGGGGAGTGGAGGAGCTTCAGATTGTAATAAAATCTCCAGTGGCTCATGACTGCCCTCTACCCCCGATTGCCTTTCATGATCCCCTTAGGGTCACAACCCACCAACTGGGAAACACTGTCTGAGACTATAAGCACTCCAGGGCAGGGACTGTCCCTTTCTTCCTGTGTCTATGGATAGCACCTAGCCCAGTGTGAATATTACCAGACCACCAAGAATAATGTAACTACAATGCTAGTATGCAAGACAACATCATGTGAAAGGCAAACATTGTATATGGATGGGACGAGGTTGAGGTGAAGGAACTGGCATCAACTGTGTTTTGTCCGGACTACCCCTAGATGGCTGGGAATGAGTTGGCAAT
>NC_048304.1:21697814-21755331 GCF_013100865.1 Trachemys scripta elegans
CACAAGCAGCTTTCAAGTACCTTCGTGGAAAATTTCCAAGGTTAAATGAAGCTAAGATAAAGGAAGGTGTCTTTGTTGGTCCTCGGATTCGTGAACTTCTTCGAGATGATGCATTTGACCATGCACTGCATGGCAAGGAAAAGACGGCATGGAAAGCCTTCCAGTTAGTGGCAATAAATTTTCTCGGAAACAACAAGGCAGACAACTACAGGTTGGTGGAAAACCTCCTCAAGGCATACAAAAGCTTTGGTTGCAACATGTCACTAAAGATACATTTTTTGCACTCTCATCTAGATTTTTTTTCCACCGAACTGCGGAGCAGTAAGCGACGAGCACGGCGAGCGATTTCACCAGGACATTGCAACAATGGAGAAACGCTATCTGGGCAAATGGAGCCCATCAATGCTTGCAGACTATTGCTGGACAGTGACAAGAGATGCTCCATGTAATGAATACAAGAGACAAGCCAAGAAATGCCGAGTAGACACTGAATAGGACTAAACTATGTGCTTAATAGTTTTTTGCCTTTTGTTTCATAATAAATTTTATTTATATAACCCTTTGGTTGATGTTTAAAGTGTTCCATAAACAGGACAGGTGAAATATTATCATGTAAAGCAAGCATAAACACATGAAAAGACCTAGGTTTACAATTTATGATTAAAACTCTACTATCTACACAATATACATAGACATAAAATGTAAAAACTTAAATATCTTAGAAACAGTAGCCAATCAGTTGTTTTAATTGTCATATTTGAATTCAGCACATCAAAATACATAATAAATAGCACATTTTATCTCTGAAGCAGACAACTTCTCAAAAATTGTAGACCAGTGAAATATAAAACGGATTCTCCACTGAGGCTGCTAATCAAAGACGGGAACCCAGGTTTCTTGTTGGCTATCCAGCTACCAACCTGTCCTGCCTAGTGTCACCGTGCAGGATTACCTGCTGTCCTACAGTGGGTCTATCAGTCAGGGGATGGAGTGCTAACTCTACTGAAGGGGGAAGTAGGGCTGTCAATTAATCACAGTTAACTCACGCGATTAACTCAAAAAAATTAATTGTGGTTAAAAAATTAATCATGATTAATTGCACTTATAACAATAGAATACCAATTGAAATGTATTAAATATTTTTGGATGTTTACTACATTTTCAAATATATTAATTTGAGTTATAACACAGAATACAAAGTACACAGTGCTCACTTTATATTATTATTTTTGATTACAAATATATGCCCTGTAAAAATGATAAACAAAACAAATAGTATTTTTCAATTCACCTCATACAAGTACTGTAGTGCAATCTCTTTATCATGAAAGTGTAACTTACAAATGCAGATTTTATTTTGGTTACATAACTGCATGCAAAAACAAAACAGTGTAAAACTGTAGAGCCTAAAGTCTACTCAGTCCAACTTCTTATTCTGCCAATTGCTAAGACAAACAAGTTTGTTTACATTTACAGGAGATGCTGCTGCCTGCTTCTTATTTACAATGTCACCTGAAAGTGAGAACAGGCGTTTGCATGGCACTGTTGTAGCTGGCGTTGCAAGGTATTTATGTGCCAGAGACGCTAAACATTCGTATGCCCCTTCATGCTTCGGCCACCATTCCAGAGGACATGCTTCCACGCTCATGATGCTCGTTAAAAAAAAAAGCGTCAATTAAATTTGTGACTGTACTCCTTTGGGGGAGAATTGTATGTCTCTTGCCCTATTTTACCCGCATTCTGCATATATTTCATGTTATAGCAGTCTCGGATGATGACCCAGCACATGTTCATTTTAAGAACACTTTCACAGCAGATTTGACAAAATGCAAAGAAGGTACCGATGTGAGATTTCTAAAAATAGCTACAGCACTTGACCCACGGTTTAAGAATCTGAAGTGCCTTCCAAAATCTGAGAGGGGTGAGGTATGGAGCATGCTTTCAGAAGACTTAAAAGAGCAACACTCTGATGAGGTAACTACAGAACCCAAACCAACAAAAAAGAAAATCAACCTTCTGCTGGTGGCATCTGACTCAGATGATGAAAATGAACATGTTTCAGTCCACACTGCTTTGGATTGTTATCAAGAAGAACCCGTCAACAGCATGGAAGCATGTCCTCTGGAATGGTGGTAAAAATCCAAAATTATTTAAAATAAATGGTATTCTACTGTTGTTTAACAGCGCGATTAATTGTAATTCATTTTTTTAATCGCTTGACAGCCCGAATTCTGAGCTAGAGTTTTCGGTTCCATCCCATTTCTACTTATTACCATTTGAATGGAATTGTTGCAAGGGATGAAAGCATCCAGGATGTCTGCAGACCAGCATGGTAACTGGGTAGAGTGAGCCATTGGCAAGATTTACACAGAAGCAAAACTTGATATACAAAGTTCAGCTTTAACCACAACCACTCTCTACCCTTCATGCTGGCCTCCCTGTAATACACAAATCTCACCAGCTCCCCTTTGCATCACACAGTGATGTAACCAACAGCTCCCTCTCTGACTGCTTGGTCACGCCCAGGACCTAGGGAAACCCTGGGTGATGACAGTAGATAGCACCGGCTGGGTTAGTCAGAGAGGGAGCTAGAAACTCCGGGGAAACCAAAGGATCTGTGTACAGCAGCCTTAATAAAGAATCTTCTTTATAATAATTACAGCTGAGGCCTGCCTGTTTGTGGGCATGAGGGGCATTCCCCCACACAAACCCCATCTTTCCCGCAGGGAGAGACCCAAAGCCTCTGTTCAACACACTATGAGACAGAAAAGGAAAGTCTAGCATGGTTCGAGCAGACCTCCTGCTGCGTGCTGCTCCTGTATAAAGCCTGAGGCTGCCTCAGTCCCAAGAAATCTGTAATAGACAAGAGCCCCACCAAAACGTGATTGGACCTGATTTCCCTGTGTGCCTGTGCCGACGGAGACTGTACACAAGCCCTGGTGAATGGTGGATCTGCAAAGTCATTGGTGTTTGTCCACTCACTAGGTCCTGAAGGCGATCTGACCAAATGTTCTGTCATTGGCGATCTTATCGTACCACTGAAGCTTCTGGCGACCGCGTGATCACAGACTGCAGCAGCATTACTTGGTAAACACTCTTGTAATTTCTTGCTCTTGCATCCTAATACGTCTCTGCCAAGAAAGCTGACGAGACCAAACCAGGGGCGGAGGTGGACTAGGAGTTTGTGGGGCCCTGAGCCAGAGCAAGTGGGGGCCCTCCCCACCCCTTCCACCTGCAGTCCCCCCTAGCCCCTCCCCCAGAGCTCCTGCCAGGGAAATGGGGTCAGGGTGCAAGGGCTTCCCCCACTCCCTGGCAGGAGCACCAGGCAGGCAGAGCGGGGAAAGCCCCCGTGCCCCAACCCCGCTTCCTGGCAGGAGCGCCGGGTAGAGCAGGTCAGGGCACAGAGGCACCCATTTTTCTGGGGATCCCCCAATTGGCCAAGGCCCCTGGGCACGGGCCCGTTGGCCCAGTAATCTGTCACTGGAGCTGATGGAGGGTTTGGTTACAAATGTCCTCACTGCTGATCTCCTAGGAGCTGGAGTAATACAAATAATAACAGGAAACACTGTCCCAAAGGGAAAAATGCTCCTCCCCTTAAGGCTGAGAAGGATCACTCCCTATGGCCCATTCACTTGCTGGCCTCTCTGCTGGCAATACCACAAGGGCTCCATCAGTGCTGGATGAGATGGTTTTAATATAGAACTCTTGTCCAGTGGGAACTAGACTGAGGGGGAGATCTTCAGGGCACAAATGGCAGCTCCGGGTCTATCTGCCACCGAAAGTCAATGGGAGTTCAGTGTCCTCCTGCCATTTGTTTCTTTGAAGGAGTCTCCAGGCATGCAGATCTTTGTACAGAGGACAACAAGCAGCTAATGATAACTTGGTGACACTATGAAGCTAACTTGGACTGCACCTGCAACCTAGATTTGAAAGGTTTGGGTTGTGCGCACCTGCAAGCATGGAGCATGCACTCTTTTCTATTTGGATGGAGAGGAAGGCTGGTTCAATGCTTAGGGCACTAGCCAACCTGGGTTCAATACCCTGCTCTGCCACAGACTCCCTGTGTGACCTTGGGCAAATCACGTAGCCCTTCTGTGCCTCCGTGCCTCATCTGTGAAATGGGGATAATAACACAGCTTTATAGCCCAGGGGCATTGTGAGGAGAAATACATTAAAGATTGTGAGGTCTTCAGATACTACAGTCATGGAGGCCGTAGAAGTACTTAAGACAGATAGATTTGGAAAGTGCTTACCAGTCCTAGCTCTCCTGGAAATTAACAATAATCATAATAACCAACAGGCATAAAACTGGCCATGTACACATAGAATTCCTGATTTGAGCACACACACAGCAAGCAGCGCTTGGGTGAACAAATTAAGCATGCACAAATGTATACAGACAATTGCCTGTGCCTGACATGGACCATGGCAGCTACTCTTGGTCTGTGTCATTGCTTCCATGGTAGTCAGGCCTCCTAGCAATGCAGGACTTGCCTGCAAATTAATTCACGCTCAGGCCCCACGTTAGCATTCCCATCTCGGAGCAGCTAAGTCTGCAGACGAAACGAGCGTCACAAGGAAAATGAAAAGCAGTGGAGGCTTTAATCCTGTCAGCACACAGGAGTTTGTCATTGCCTCGCCTGCCCCTGAATTATGCATTGTGGGTTTAAAGCCACTGGCAATATAAAAGGCAGAGGGTGGATTCCGCCCATCTTCCCCTGGGTCTCAAGTCCAGCAATAGGAAAAAACATGGGTGCTGTTCCCCTCCTTCTTGGAGCTCAGATAATCACAGGGAGGAGGGCAGCCGTGCCCTTTCCCAGCACAGCCATTTAAAGGCACCTGTGACATGACATAAATTAAATGCCATCCACAGGAGCTGGATGCTGGAAAGAGTCCACCATTGCCAGTGTGGAGGTTCTTCTATAGCTTCCTCCAGCGGCAGTGAGCTAGGAGCATCTCCAACCAAGCAGTGGGGAGGAATTCCTCAACTTGGTACCAAGTCGGCTGCTTGGGACCCCTCTTCCTAACATCTCAGTGGTACACGCACCGATTGCATCTCACACTGGTACGGTTCTTTGTGCCCATGCACGCTTGGTGAGGGAGGTTTGTGACTCACCCAGAGGCCTGGGAGCATCCTGTTTCAGGGCACAAGCTGATCATCTGCAGAGATCTACCCTCGCTGTACAAGTGGAGGCACATTATGGGGGTGAGACTACCCTCCTCAGAAGCCACGGGCACTGCTGGCCATTGCCAGAGACTGGTTGACTATCTGGCTTGCAGCCCAGTCCAGCAGCACACGTCGACTCAGGTGTTGTTTAAAAACAAAATTGAAGCTTTTAAGTGAACTAGACTGAAAATCATTGACGGGGGAGGGGAGAAGGGAGGCAGAGCTGGAGAAGAGAGAGGGGCAAGGTGGACAGCAGGAATTCTAAAGGTGGAAGAGGAGAAAGCGAAGGAGCATCAGAAGAGGAAGGAGACAAAGATGAAATAAGGATGGGGAGACAGAGAAAAAGAGAGGGGGCGGGGAAATAAGAGAGAGGCAGCAGGGGGTAAAAGAGACAGTGGGAAATTAATTTAAATGAGTTAGAAAATTCCAGCCAGACAACTTCAGAAAGTCAGCAGCTGAAATGTGGGGCTTCATTAGCACAGACCGATGGAAGATAGAGACATTAAGGAAGGAAATGTGTGACTCACAGGGGAAAATGGGAAAAACAACGCACAACGTGGCAGCTGCTCCGTTTACTTCAATTAAAGAACAGCTCAAAGGGTATGTTAGGGATGGGGGTGGGGGGAACAAAAAACAGATGAAGCAATTGTTACCCTAAAGCTCCTAAATGATCTGACTCAGGAGTCTGAGCACAGAGCCAGCGTTCTTTGTCCTTCACTTCAGAATGTATCTTGCTCTGCAGAGCCCGGCTTGGTGAGGAGAGGCTGGAGTACCAGCAAAGGGCCTCGGCGCTGCTTGATAGGCGTGGAGCAGAGTGGGCAGCCATTAACAGCACAGCTCCTTGGCTTTAAAGAGATCTGCTGCCCCCTGTTATTCCCCAGCATGGCCCTTTAAGGCACTATTACACAGCAAAGAGCGCATCCCGCTGCATCAAAATCACCAGCTGCATCCAATGCCGAATGGTTGCGCTGTAAAAGGGGAAGTGCAGGGCCTCTGGCTGGCAGCAGCTGGTGCATTAATGAAGGGCATCACTAGCAACAGAGTCATGTGGGCCAACTGTGCCAGTTTCACCTGGATATGGGTGCACAAAACAGCAGCGACCCCTTGCACAGATTAATCGCACCACAGCAGTGGGGCAGCTAATGATCTAAAACACCCTGATCCTGTCTCCTGGATTCAGCATGGTTGCTGACTCAGGGCTGCAGGATCAGACCCTACAGCATTACCCTTAGCTGCAGTTCGGAAAATGCAAACTGTCACCGAACGTCTGACTGTTCCCCCCTTTCGCCTTGTTACCACAAGGACTGCCAGCCTTCCCCTGAGGCAGGAGTGGAACATGCTCACCCCCTTGGCAGGGTGTGTGGATAGCCAGTGAACTCACTGAGCTCTGCTCTGGGCTCAGTGCTTCTCTCCAGGAAAACCAGCTGACGTTAATTTGAGCCAAAGTCCTTTATTATTGCAGCTGCACAGCTAGACTGGATGCAACATCGAAGAATGTGCTGTAGGGCACATTTCTAGGCTGGACAAGTAATACACGGGAAAATGAACCAGATGTCTTGATCGAGCATCTCCATCTTTAATTTCTCAGAGTGTGTCAACTCGGGCTGAATGAATTATTCACACCTGTGGCTCTGAAGACCCACTCGAGCTGTTGCCTAGTCTAGCAGAGTACAATTGCAACAACTGCAGTCCAAACAGCATTTCTTTGACAGCAAATGAAAGTGAATCAATCTTTAATCGGGTTGTTAATGTCCTCGCTGGATCACTGACAAAGCTGAAAAGGTGCTGACACTCTCCGATTAAGATGTAGGTGGACAGAAATCAGGATGACAGTCAGTTTTCTCATCATAGTCAGGAAGTTTTGACATAAGACTGGGCATAATCACACCTGTCTAGAATTGCCTTGTAGAAGAACTGGAGGTCTCACAGGGACATGATGATGGGCTATGGAGCCGTCTGCCTGCAGGTTGCCAATTTGGATCTGGCACAGTTTAATCACTGGTGGCCATATGTTGTTACCCTCTGCTGAGTGCTCATTGACCTGTGGGAGTTTGGTGGTCTAAACAAGTGCTATTTAACAACAAAAGAGAGCGGGGGGGGAGGGCAGGTTAGTGAAAATTTTCATGAACATTTTGTCCTCTTTTTCATTAGAATTTGGAATTTTGATTAAAAAGGCATCAAATTTTCACCTAGCCCTAGTCTCAGCCCAGTTCCCCGGAGATGAGGGTCAACAGCCTAGGAAGCTACGACTGCCACAGTTCTCAACCCTATTAGGATCCAAAAAGACATGAAGGGTTGAATGGACCTTGAAGGCTTCCTCTTCTCCCTAAAGACGGTCCTTGCAGAACAGAGTTGAGACCAATAGAGAGGAGCAACAGGTGGAAGTTTGCACTGCAAACCCCCATGTTGTGCTTGACTTTTGGACAGGGAGAAGACTTTGGTCTCCAGGCCTTTCAGTCTGGCACCTTTCACCAGGACTAAATGCAGTAAAGGTTGGTGTGGGAAATAGAGATACCCATGTGTAACCTGCACAAACCCATTGTGGGTTCTTGTCTCCTTGTCCTAGCTGGACCATATAAGAAGTCTACCAGTTTGCTTCTACTGCCTGGGTAAGAGGCTTAGTACCTTAGCTACATCAACAGAGGCTTAGTCTTTCAAATGTGGAGGTCCCAAGTTCAATGCCTGCTGATGCCCCATTTAGGGGACCCTCACACATATGTTTAAAATATCAGAAAAGTTTGGGTTGGGAGAATCTTCATTCTAATTTTATCTGAGCCAGTTCTTCCATCCCTTTTCCTAGTAGACTCTTTCTAGGCCATGGATACCGTGAATCTCCGACCTTTCTGCTAACCAGTTCCATACACAATCACAGTACTGGATTTCATCACCAAGTCTCATGGGCCTCAGGATAATTACCTGCCCAAAGCCTCAGATGGAGCACCCAGATACAAGCAAGCTCCCAAACTTCTGACATTTATCACTCTAAAGAGCAACCAGTGGAAAGGCAGCCCCTATCTGATAAGAGGTGTCAGTCAAGATTTCAACGCTGCCTGCTGCAGCATGGAAAGGACACATCACCATGTATCTGCAGAACTAACTGTGGAGAATGTTAAATCTAAACAGCCTGGGAATGAACACAATGGACCCAATCTCCATAATTGATAATGGGAACGTATGGGTCTCTCATGTGAACTTTAGTGACACATATACCAGAGACAACCACCGGGGAAAGAGGGGCTTTTCTTGCAGGCTTCTGAGATGGGCTGCATTTAAAGCATTCAGCTCTAGCTAGCTGAATATTCAGCTTGAGACCATATCTTCATCTCTACACAATCAAACATCGCCTCAGTCTGAGCCTAGTTGTTAAATTCAGGATACGTTAAAGGGCATGTGAATGTGTTTATTAGGAACACAATGTTTATGTAGCACTGACATGGGCTAGGTTCAAACTTCAGCTCTTCCTCTGACGTTCTTCACATGGCTCTGAGTTCTGAGACTCCACCTCGCCTTGCAGGGGTGTAGGTATGTTTTTGGCAAAAGACTGCACTTTTCCCAGATCTGAACTTGGATCATCGCTTGGGCTCAGATCATGGAAGATTTTTGGTGACTATGCTGCAGGACTTCATGGAGCGTTGGGGATCCCTAAACACCACATGGAGCACAGGAGACCTCAGCAACATTTTGGACAGTGGAAGAGGGGGAATTGAAAGGCCATCAGAACAGCCTTTCTTTGGCAGTGTACAAATACTGGCTCTTTAATCTGGATGCTGGAATTCAGAAGGGATGCCTGCTAATGCTGCCTAAAAAAAAGGGTTGACCAGTTCAGGCACTCACTGATTGGGACATGGGAGGACAGGGATCAGGCTGACAGCGGGTTTCCTAAAGCTGTAAAGTTTTGACAGAGCATTAGGTATAATCACGCCTGTCAAGAATGACATTCTGTAGGAAGCCCTCGGTTAGAGAGCTAATGGTGGATGGCCCTCATAAACCCTCCGTGTCACTCTGGATTCCCAGAGTCTGCAGGAGACAACTTGACAAGCAGGCAATACCTAACTGGACAGCCTAAGACTTATTTAGCCAGAGCTGTCCTTGAAGGCAGAAAAGTTATAAGTTCCCTTGCTTCTCTTAATCAATAGGAGCCAATAATGCGCTTCTCGAGATCACCACCACTTCGGGGCATAAGAATTGCTGTGCTGGAGCCAGGGCCGGCTCCAGGCACCAGCGTAGCAAGCAGGTGCCTGGGGCGGCCAATGAAGAGGGGGGCGGCACGTCCGGCCGTTCGGTGGCAATTCAGCGGAGGGGTCGTCACTCCCTCTCGGAGTGAAGGATCTGCCGCCGAATTGCTGCCGATCACAATCGCGGCTTTTTTTTTTCTTTTTGCTGCTTGGGGTGGCAAAAACGCTAGAGCCGGCCCTGGCTGGAGCAGCCCAACCAGCCATCTAGTCCCCTGTCCTGTGACCTCCAGTAAAGGGTAACATTGCTGAAGTTTTCTGGGTGTTTACGAAATCCAAGTGGGTAAACAAAGACCCTGAGATTTCTGACACATAGGGTTAAAGTCTGTCTGCCTCCTATGTAAGTGAGTTATGGGAGAGTTATGGCTTCTCCCTTCCCAAGCATCCCTGTGTGGGACTTAAGCAGAATGCACTAAAGAGGTAGGCAGCTGCTAGCTTGCCATAGGCACTTCATGGGCCAGATACTTGACCAGCAGCACACAGAGGACTTAAAACTGTCATAAGGGATCCCCAGCAGGCAAAAAACTGGGTGTGATGTTTTGGGATTCAACCCAGACCAGCAAGGGGTTGTGTCACCACCTGCCCTGCAACTCTGGGTGACTTCAATGCTTCGCTGCTGTGGCTCACAACCTTGACACCAGCAGCCACCCTACAAGCATCCAGGTCTTACCCTGGCTTCCACTGCCCAGTTACTTTTTTCAGAGTGACGCCAATACTATCCCAGTCCTGAATTTCCCCCAAATCGTCCGGCAATATGCTGAAGTCCCCAGAACCGAGTTACTGTATTACCCCTCTCAGCCTCAGCAAGTCACTGTGACAACTCCCTGACACACCAGCTTGTCTGTCTGCCTTGCTAGCAAACTCTTCAGGACTCTGCCAGCCCAAACCATGGAAACCATGAAACCTTGCAGGTAACCCGCGGTGAACCCCAACTCCCATGTTCCCCAGAGATGTCTCCCTGCAATGTCAGCCCTCTCCTGGAACACTCACAGTTCGTTGCTCCTTTAAAGAAACACTACACTGCAGCTCATTAGTTTAACTGGGGTAAACACACCCTTCTCTTCAAACACAGCACTGAATTGGTTTATAGTAAAAGTAAAACAAGCTTATTAAACAAGATGTCATAGGTTTAAGTGCTACCAAGTACAAGGAGTACAGATAGAAATGGTTGCAAATAAAAGTAAGACTAAAACTTAACTTCAGCAAATTCCAATCTTTGCCTAAGTAGGTTTCTCACTATATTCAGTTCCCACTGACTTCAACCCCCTGGGTTGAAGGATCCACTTTTATCAGATGTACCAGTGATGGATAACTATGGGTTCTCTCATCTTTCTTTTTATAGTTCAGTAAACCTTTGAAATGTATTCTTTGAAAAGTAAGGCTAGACAAAGCTTCTTTTCCCTGCTGGGTCTGGATGCCATGCTGTCTTCTCCCCCACTGGTGATTTTTACAATGCAAATGATCACTTCCTGTAACTTCCCATACCAATGAATAGCCCACTGAATTTAGCCACACCTGGTTTGAGGTTTTGGCCTCCTTTCTTTCGAGAAAACCTGATTGTCAACTCCCCCAGACATGCCTGGTTTAAACACGTTTTAGTGACATATTTCCAGCATACATGTATATGTCTTTTGTGGGTTAACCATCCATACGTGGTGTAATAATATTAACGAGCAGCAAGTTGTTAGTTTTTCAGTGATATATTGCATGTCACCTTTGGGTACATATCATGAGAACAGTGTGTTAGGTATAGTGAGTATGTCTGACTTGACAGCAGTTCCTGACCCTGAGTAGTGAACCACCAACAGGCCTCTGTGTCACAGGTACAAGGTGCAGGGAGCACTCCATGTTGGGCTGGGAATGTGGAAAAATCAGGGCCTGCTGTAACTTGGGCTGGGGGGGAAGGGTCAGTTTATGCCCTGGTAGCCCCTAGTGCCCACCCTGCAGAGGTGCACCTGGAATCTGGCCCCTAGTATCCAAGGGGTCATAAAGAGGCACCCATTCTCCTGTCTACTTAAGATAATATATGGAGATATACCTATCTCATAGAGCTGGAAGGGCGCCCAAAAGGTCATTGAATCTAGCCCTCTGCCTTCACTAGCAAAACCAAGTACTGATTTGCCCTAGATCCCTCAGTGGCCCCCTCAAGGATTGAACTCACAACCCTGGGTTTAGCAGGCCAATGCTCAAACCACTGAGCTATCCCTCCCCCCTTGCTAGCAGGTGCTAGAGGTAATACACAAGCAGGTATAAGGAGCACTATACACTATGGTCCCCACATCGCTCCCTTGAGGCAGTCTGCCTATGTTAGCCCTGCACAGCCAGAATAGCTCTGGGCACCTTACTTGGTTGCCACAGCTGTATATGCCTCCTGCTCCACCATTAAACACTCTAGAGAGGAGAAAGGTCAACATATGGCCCATAGAGTCTAGTCCAGATGTTCTTATCCAGGTAAGGCTCGAATAAGAACCAGGAAACAACTAAATTCAATATAATGGACTAAATCCTACTATCCTCGTTCAGGCAAATGCTCCCTGACTTCAGTGGGAGAAGTGGCCGAGTAAGAACTGAGGACTTCAGGATTTGGCAGAATCCATTTAAAATATTGCAGAATGAACTACTGTGTGCATTTAGCTAGTTTCCATGCATACATGTGGGTATATATATCTGTCTATCTCACATCCTTACATCCTACCATATGTTTTAAACGTCAGGCGAATGGCCCAGTTTGGAAGCATTTCAAATGGATTTCCCATGGTGTGGCACCTATTTTAAACAGACGCAGTTGCCCCCCAAACAAGTAATAATTATAGAGAAAATGTGTGTTCTTCCGTAAAAGAAATATTATTTTAGTGCAAGGGAGTCTGTCCAAGAAGATTCCCCTGCACTCTGAAATTTGGTTGTTTTTTTAATGTAAACAAAACTCTTCTGCAAAAAAATTATTATACATATATAAAGAAAAGGAAACCAATAAGAGCTGGCATCTTAGTCAAGTGAAGGGATTTTCCAGTACCACCAATTGTAAAGCATATAGCAAACTGACCATGAACATCCAGAACAGAAGATCGGCAGAACTGTGCTGGAGAGGACAATCCTGCATTGGCTTAGAACCGGGCTTGATGCTCTAGTCTCTATAAAGAGTGCGGTTTGATCTTGTATTAATTCATTACTACAGTGCCGCTCATGAGGTTGTCATCATTATAATACCCCGTGTTTTGTTTCTGAACCGATTATCTGATTGGCATCATTGCTGCTCTGCCATTTTCCTCTTGTCATTATTGGTATTACAGAAGCATCTCTGGGCCCCAGCCAAAATTGAGCGAGGCGCTGTCTATCTACATAGTAATAGAGTGTGCCTGCTTTGAGCAGGTTACAGTCTATAGACAAAGGAGAGATTATTACCCCCATTTCACAGATGTGGAATTGAGGCACAGAGAGGTTAAGTGACATGCCCAAAGTTGCACAGTGTAAAGGGCTTCACTTAGGAAGGAAAAATCAAATGCAACTACAAAATAAGGAATAACAAGGTGGCAGTACTGCTGAAAAGGATCTGGGGGGTTATAGTGGATCACAAATTGAGTATGAGTCAACAATGTGATGCAATTACAAAAAAGGCTAATCTCATTCTGGGGTGTTTTAAAAGGAGAATTGTATGTAAGACACAGGAGGTAAGTGTCCCACTGTATTCAGCACTGGTGAGGCCTCAGCTGGAGTCCTGTGACCAATTCTGGGCACCACACTAGGAAAGATGTGGACAAATTGGAGAGCAACATAAATGATAAAAGATTTCAAAAACTTGACCTCTGAGGAAAGGTTAAAAAACTGGGCATGTTTACTCTTGAGGAAAGAAGACTGAAGGGAAACCTGACACCAGTGTGTTCAGGGTAGTTATAAAGAGGAGTGTGATCAATTGTTCTCCATGTCCACTGAAGGCAGGCCAAGAAGTAGTGGGCTTAATCTGTGGCAAGGGAGATTTAGGTTAGCTATTAGAAAATACTCTCTAACTATAAGGCTAGTTGAGTACTGGAATAGGCAGATGGGAAGTTGTGGAATCCTGATCCTTGGAGGTTTTTAAGAATGGGTTGGAAAAATCCTTGTCAGGGATGGGCTAGGTTTACTTGATCCCAGCTCAGTGCAGGGGGTTGGACTTGATGACCTCTCGAGGTCCCTTTTATCCCTACGTTTCTATGATTTTATACTGAAGGGAATCTACCTCCACATACATTATTAGGCTGCAAAGTGGCAGAGAAGCACCTCATCAGTGTAGCAATTTCCATGGAACTTGGAAGGAACTTGAAAGTCAGTCTGTGTGCACATGGCTGGAATGCTAGCTGCAGCACCTCTCTGAGTAGTTCTCTTAATAAAGACCCAGTTTAGTTCTACAAGCATGAAGGCCTCTCATGTTATTACCCAGTATGTTGTACATGAAACAAGCCACAATCACCATCTCCAGCCACCCCTCTTCTCCAGCCTGATCACCCCGAGCAGTTACTCATTTCACCTTGCCATGGAAGCAGCACTCAGAGGGCTCCATTGCATAAGATGGCATGCCCCCTTCCCCAGGCAGTCTCCATGCCTCCTGAGCCTCTCTCTGCAGTTGACCCCACCACTTCTGCTGCAGGCAGGACCCTCTGTGCCCTCAGAGCAGGAGAAAGAGGATTTCCCTCCAACTTCTTATGAGAGACTTGTCCTAGATTGGGCTTCCAGAGCTCCAAACAAGTGCATAATTTATTACTACGCTAAGTTCTCATCACCCAGCAGCAGGCCAAGCTTGTAAAAAAAACACCCCTCTCTAGCATATACACTCCCACCTGCAATTTGAAACTGCAACCCCACTTGGGTGTAGTGTCCTTGAGATCCTCTATAAAGAGCTTTGAGATGAAGCCCCTGATTGGCACACCAAGGTTTGGACGTTGCTAGTCTGCATCAGGTGACTATGCCATATCTCTCCACGTAAAACACTGGCTTAATGTGCAATGTCCCGCTCTTACTGCTGGCCCACACAGAGGAGAAGAGCCTTACCAACCAGTATAGTTACTCCTTCGGTTCAAGTTAGAGAGAAATTCCTGTGCTCTTGATGTGGCGGGTTCAATGCATACTCACAACGCTAGCGGGAGGAGTGGTGCTATACCAGCCTACCAAGGTCAGTTACAGGGAGCAGTCAGTTAATGGGCTAGTCCCACAGACGCCTGATATGGAAACTACCTACAGTACGTGGCTATGTAGTCCCTCCCTCTGCCAACACAGGATTGTCCCCTAGAGCATATCCAACAAGGCTTTTCTGTGGCCAGTTGTCTCAAACAATGGAGCTACTAGCACCTCCTTTTGGGAAACCCTTCACCTCTCAATAGGCCTCACCCTTAGGAACCATTTCCTGACATTTAGCCTAAACAGAATTGTGACAAAGTGAAGCAGCAGCCTGGAAAGGGTTAAGGGATCCCTGCCTAGCACACGGCTGGGTGGGGCATATAAGAAAGAGGGGGGGTGGGCCCAAAGGGCCGAGATGAAGGATATCTTTCCACCTGGGTAGTGGCACCAAGGGAAAAGCCTACAGAGACTGTAACCAGATCAGTTGTGTGATGGCAAACAATACCCTGTGCCCTGAAACAGGGGCCTTTAAAAGACATGGGGTGAGGTGTTTGCTTCCCTTCCTGGGGTGGTGAAACAGCTAACCAGCTTACAAAAATCCTCTCAAGTTTCCAAAGCTCCTTAGCTAAAGTAAGGAGGGATGCAGAGGACTCCAGCCAGCCCTGTACTTGTCACTTGTCACACATTCTAATTGCAAGGGCATTAATACAGTGATGGAGTTCCCACTCTCCTGTGACATTAGTGCAGACATTAGCCGCTCTGGCTGTTCGGCTATCACTCTCCCATGGAAACCCTGTGCTCTGGGAATAGTTCTACCTGACCCTCGTGTGCTAAAGCAGCGGTGTCAGTAACACAGAGCAGCAGCGACATGCTTTCAGCCAATTGTACTTGGAGTTTTTAAGGCCATGTTTTATTTCCTAATTAAACTGAAAGAAAAGGAATTGGATAACAGTCTAGAAGATTTGCAAGCTACATATATTTCAGAAAATGACTCGTGTTCCCACCAGTGTAGCTCATCAGCCCCAGCCCATGCTGCAGAGTGTGGGACTAATAGATTTGTAACAGTGATAGCTAACATAAGGCCGTTCCAGTTACATACTTACTGTGCTTCCTTGACGGCTTTTCCGCAACACTACTGTATTCAAGTGCTTTTTATTTAATCATTTCTGCCCACAAATCCTTTGGCACATTGGCCCCCAAAATAATTCATCGAGGCAAGGCCACATGTCTCTCACAGTTATTTATGGCCTTGGAAAACTCAGTGAGACGGGAAGATTTCCACACGAAGCCAGATCTTCGGCGGGCATGAAACAGTGTAGCTCCACTTCAGCTGAGGAGCCAGCCTTGTATCTATAACACGGCAAGAGCCAACTAAAATATAGAATGATTTCTTTATAGTCTCAGGTGCCTATTAATGATGATCCATATGGTCCCTTATTACATGAGAAGGGAGGGAAGAACACAGATGACAAATGGCAGTTGGATACAGAGGGTTGGCTCTAAAGCCCACCAAAGTCAGTGGAAACAATCCCATTGATTTCAATGTGCTTTGGATCAGGGCACAGGGCAATGCACAGATCCAAGACATCCTTTATCGGATATAACACTGACATTGAGTTGATTGAAGTCACAACAAAGCTTTTTTTTTGCCTCCTTTATACCCCTAACATTGTCACCAAACAGACAAGGGTTCAGTTCTGGCAAACAAGAGCAGAGAACACGCCTGTCGCCTGTGCACTCCGGCTCCCACCAGTTGAGCACCTACCACCCAAAGCAGAGTAGCCCTGGACTCTATGGCGTTGCCTTAATTGACCCCACACTGGAGTTGGCTGGTCTTGAGATACGATCATCAGAATCCTCAGTACCCGTGCTCGTCTGCGGCAGAAAGCCTCAAAACGTGAAGCCTCTGCTGCAACGCCAGCTTCTTGAGTGTTAATGCCCTTCCAGTGACCTGGCAGAGTGCAATGATCAGGCAATCACACATGCATGGAGGTGGCAGGAAGCAGTAGGAGGACAGGACAAGAAGGGTGGCCGTTGTTGCAATGAAGTAAAAGAAAGCGGGTCATGTTTGGTGGCAGTATTCCATTTGGGGATGATGGTTTAGCCGTGTGCTTTCCTGTTATAATCTTATTCACCAGTGAGGCTGGGGAGATCCATATCTGCAAAATAAAAGAATACATCCTAAGTAGTCTACAATAGCAATGCCCTGCTCACTCCTAGTTGTACCGCCAGGGCCTGAATCCTGAAATGAGATGTGCTAGCTCAGAACCCTCTACCATATGGAGGCCCAGTGATCATTCCTCTCCCATCTTCATGTTTACACCCTTCAAATATTTTTAGACTGTTATCATGTCCCCCACCCCCCCCACACACACACACTTTGTCATCTCTGAGCTACACTTCACTGACTGAGTCTTTCTACATAAATCACTTTCTCCAGCCACATGAGCATTTGGTTGCTCTTCCCCCAACTTCCTCCCATTTGTCGTTAGCTACTGGTAATGTGGTTGATGTCATGACATCACCACAGAGGCCGCTGAACAGCCCAAAATACGGCAGCGGCTGCTGCTTTATGAGTGTCTGTATCTTTCATGCCATTCTCCAGTACTGTTTATGAGGCTGCCCAGTTATCTGATAGTTGCCACCTGGTCTATGTCCCATCTGGACTGGTTAATACTGACCTGATTGTAATTTAGAGCTGGGGGCTTCTTCATGGTAATGGCCAGGAACTTAGTTTTATCCAGATTAATAACCAGAACAATCTACACTGCTTCTTGACCAACCAGCTGCTGCAATTCACCAAACTGAGGGACATCAGAACATCAAGCATGCCATGAAGCTGCAACTCTATAGGACCATGATGATACCAACGTTACTACACAGAAGTAAAACATGGGCAATGAGGAGTGCTGAAGAACTCAGGATTTACTTTTTCAATTCTCATTGTCTTCATCAGCTGCTCCACAGCAAGTGGCCGGACAAGTTCAGAAAATAAAACCGGTCAACCTCACCTCAGTCTCCGGAAAAATCATGGAGCAGGTCCTCAAGGAATCCATTTTGAAGCACTTGGAGAAGAGGAAGGTGATCAGGAACAGTCAACATGGATTCACCAATGGCAAGTCATGCCTGACCAACCTGATTGCCTTCTATGATGAGATAACTGGCTCTGTGGATATGGGGAAAGCGGTGGATGTGATATACTTTGACTTTAGCCAGCTTTTGATACAATCTCCCACAGTATTCTTGCCAGCAAGAGTAAGTATGGATTGGATGAATAAACTATAAGGTGGATAGAGAGCTGGCTAGATTGTCAGGCTCAATGGGTAGTGATCTACGGCTCGATATCTAGTTGGCAGCCGATATCAAGCGGAGTGCCCCAGGAGTCCTTCCTGGAACGGTTTTGTTTAACATCTTCATTAATGATCTGGATGATGGGATGGATTGCACCCTCAGCAAGTTTGCAGATGACAATAAACTGGGGGGAGAGGTAGATATGCTGAAGGGTAGGGATAAGGTCCAGAGTGACCTAAACAAATTGGAGGATTGGGCCAAAAGAAATCTGATGAGGTTCAACAAGGACAAGTGCAGAGTCCTGCACTTAGGACGAAAGAATCCCATGCACTGCTACAGGCTGGGAACTGACTGGCTAAGCGACAGTTCTGCAGAAAAAGATCTGGGGATTACAGTGGACAAGAAGCTGGATATGAGTCAACAATGTACCCTTGTTGCCAAGAAGGTATTATCTCACCCACCTTGTCTCTCTAATCTCCTGGGACCAACATAGCAACAACCGCACTACATATATTATTAGAATGGAAGACCAATGAATTCCAGAGCTGCTACATGACCAGTGATCATGTAGGCACCAAAAGCTTTGGGGGCACGATAAGATTCCAGTGATGGACATAAATTGAATGTCCAGCCAGACCACCTTAAGGATCTATCCAGAGATGGATGTGGGTGGCACTCAATACTGCAAGGAAGCCAGGTCCCTTGGGGTTTGCCAGGATGAAGGCAATGACTGGTAATGTTGTGTCTGGAACTGAATTCAATATTCCAGTTGTAGATGTATCAGAACCTTGTAGACAGGGACGGTTACCTCCCTGCTTCATGATGTGATGCCTGTACAGATGTCGCCTAAAATTGCACTGTTGGGTTTTTGTTGTTGATGATGGGATTTGTTTGTGTTATGGTTTGGTTTTGGAGTCATACCACACTGCAAACAGATATCTATTGTGTTGTCCACTATCACCAGTAGGACTCTTTCAATTTCACCAAATAAAGCAGTTTAAATTTTCCATCTAAACTGTTTTTCGGTGGGAAATTGGGTTGCTGACTAAATGAGAATTTTGTGGAAACATCTGCTGTCTGCAGAAAATTTTGACTTTTGATTGAAACCCCCCAGATGGAAATGTTTTCAGCCAGACAAAAATCTGTTTTCTACCAAAAAAAATTTGGTTTGGGAGTTTTCAGTTTTTTGACCAAAAGTTGAAAATTTCTGCAAGAGAAAAAAGAACTGTTTTCCAGCTCTAACCCTCGACTCCCAAATTTCTTCTCCTCATGGAGTAGATCGTGTAGCCTGGATACTGATAAATATGCAGGTGCACATAGAAGGCAGAGCTTATGACTGGCAGATATCAAACGGCATTATCCGATTTGTGGGCATAGTTGGTAGGTAGCTAGGCAGCTAAGTATCATGAATACGATGTCAACCACTCAGACCCATAAACTTTCAGACACCAAACGGATCCTTAATCTTTCCATATCAGTCAGTCACTTCAGCACAAGGTCCCCTTTCTTTGTAAAAGCCTCATTATTAAAACGGAGACAAAAAAGTCAAATATCAGTGTGATTAATCCATGGCTCTGGAAAGAAAAAGATATTTTGGTCCAAAACTTTTGGTATAAATCAGCATAGCTCCACTGACATCAATGGATTTACGCTGATTTGCACTAGCTGAGGACCTGGCCCATCATTTTAAAGTCTTAGTCCAGAAACATTTGGCTAACTGCTATATCAACTGCTAACATATCAGAGGGACCATCCTTTGGTGGCACAAACTGATTATTCCTCCCTTTTTCTTTCACTTCAAATTCTCCTCGTCCCACCTCTGCAAAGTCCCTGTTATTAGATTCAGTAGTTGACAGTTATGAGTTTGTTACTGGTGAACAAGGTGAGAGGCTGGCTTGTTGAAGATGCACAACACCATCCTAAGGCCCAGCAATATCTCACACTTCTCTCCACCTCTGACCTCCTGTGCTTCGCATCACCAAGAGCTATACACAGGGAGGGCAGCTCCCTCACAACCAGGGCCTAACCACGGGTTAGTGCTTTACTCTTCATCAGTTATTAAAACAGTCTCCGTACATGACAGCTCTTGCCTCTGTGAAATGCAATCCCGTATCTTTGTGGCCTCCGTGGGTTACAGAGGGTGGTGTGTAACCATAGAAACCATGTTGTAAAACAGCATGGGAGTTGACGTACAATAAAGTGCTACCACCGTGCTACACCTGAGCAGAGCCCTTCAGGAGGAATAATTATGGTTATGCTTGTAACAAGTTTAAGCAGCGTTGTCCTGCATGGAAAGCAAATCTCCTTCTGGAATATGGTGTTTGGTGGGATATGCCACATACTGGTCAATTTTCCAACTTCTTTCTCAAGAGGGAAAATGACAGAGAGACAGATAGACAGACTAGGGATGGCTCCACATTCCGAGCCACCACCAAGTTCAGGAATGTTTAGTTTGGATTCATCAATTTGGTTCAATCTATTTGACAAAATGCAAAATTTGGATTTGTGCTCGGTCTGGATTCTGATTCTCCCTCCCCAAAGAGCGGGGCAGGTTGGTTCAGTTCCACCTCTAAGAGACACAGGCAGACGTGTGTAAATATGAGCACTGAGCATTTTCTAATATATCATTATGAACTGTTCAAAACAGCAACATTTCATCATCTGAGAAGCAGATCTTCCCATAATGCTTTGTGCCTCTGCCCGTTGGGGCTGGGATGGGGCTGGGAACAATGTACCTTTTAGATCTCGAGCTGCAGGATCCTAAACTGCCTTTTTCATTGTTTACTTTACAGTTTCTTTGATCCCCTTCATCGCTTCCTCCCAATTCTCCTTCAAACCTAGCCGTACGAGGAGGAATTCCCATTTCACACTACAGCTAGTCCCAGATCTGCATTCTGACTAGGAAGGGGGAGGCCTGCCAGATGGCAGTGAGCAGGGAGGGAGCTGTTGCCATCCACACGCAGGACCTAGGATTTAGCACCTCAATAAAAGTAAGGAACAGCCCAAAATCCATAGTCAGGCAAGGTGGGGCCCTCCCATACCAAAAGGGGAAGACCGGCTGGCTAAAACAGAATGAATGAAAGCAGAATGTTGTTGTTATTATTTATCCTAAGGCAGTGCCTACAGGCCTGGTCAGGCTCAGGGCCCCATTATTCTAGGTGCTGTACACACATACAGCAAGAAGATCCCTGCCCCACAGAGCTTACAGTCTTACTGAGAAATCCACAGACTCTAGCAATCTAGTTGCAGCAAACAATTTAAAGCTCAGGATGATATCTGAGCTGACTGGGAACTCCTCAAGGCAAGGCATGAAGACTCAATAGCGAGGAGCTCTGCTTATCACATCTGCACTCCATTGGCAACCACAGAGCACTGACTAAATTCCCCAAGTCCCATCTCAGCATGCTCTAGCCCAGTGGTTCTTTGTAAAAGCCTCATTATTAAACCCAGTGGTTCTCAAAGCCGGTCCACCGCTTGTTCAGGGAAAGCTTCTGGCGGGCCAGTTTGTTTACCTGCCACGTCGGCAGATTCCCATAATCCCTTGTGGCTAAGCAGAATGATAGTCTCCAGGGCTGTCAACCCAGCACTAACACAAAGCTTCTTTAAACACTAGCCTCTCTAGCAACAAGTGATGTCTGCTCCATTCCAGATGGGTGCTTCAGCCCCTCAAGCAAATAGTAAATGTGCACTGTTGCAACTGTCCACAACATGCAAATGCAGTGACTGCGCCCTCCAAACCAAGGTTCTCAAATGGAACTCTCCAGCAGCTCCACATTCTTCCTGTAATCGGACTCGTTATTAATGGAAGGAGAGTGCTCTGAGGCAACTATCATCTGATAATTAATACACGAGGAAAATTAGAGTGAGGGGAGGGAAAGAACTGAAACGCTACTGAAGTCCTGTAAATTGTAAGAGGTAGGATTGCCGTTATGCTTTCCTTCAAGCCCACGAAGTCGGTAGCACACAATCGTCGTTCATCGACAGCTCACCCAGGAAACGCAACCTGTTCCATTCGCACTTCAGAGATGAGGCACACCGTGATGGAAATGTTCACGCATTGCCACAATTCTCAGTGGCATCACACGCGCACATACACAGACCCCCATGCACACGGAAAATTTAATACTGGTTGACTACGGATTCCAGAGGCTTTTGTGGATTTATTATTTGTAATAACTACAAAACTCCATTTCTTTCCTACTCAAGAGTTAAACTGATTTCCTGCTTGGATGGAATTGTTCCATTAAAACCTTAGGAGCTTGTACATTCTTTATAAAAAGATAAGTGAAAAATGCAACCGCTTTAGTATCCACAAAATACCTCCCCACCCACTACAATAAAATTCTCCTCCACTTCTCAACCCTCTCAGACTCCATTCATGCCACTGCACCTCCAGACAGCCTGGGAGACCAAATAAACCTTGCAGAAAACCCTTCAGGTTGAAATCCAAGCTCTGTGGGAACAAGAGGTTAAAACCCTTCATCAGCAATGCCCTGTTTAAACTTGTCAGACCAAGTGCCTAGGCTAATCATACCTGTTGTGGCCTCATAAAAGGAGACAGGCTGAAGGATAGGTTTGCATTTAAGGCACTGGAGAGGGACTGAGGAGATGTGAGTTTAATTCCTGGCTCTGCTACAGAGTTCTTGTGTGACCTTAGGCAAGTCAATTAGTGTCTCTCTCTCCCATCAGTAAAATAAAGCTAACAGCAGTCTTATGAGGGTAAATTCATTAATGTTTGAAAGACATTCATATCCTATGGCAATAAGGGCCATAAAATCACTGAGACAGGAGGTCTGAAAAATAGACAGGACTTCATGCCCCTTAGGAACTTTATAGATTTTTACTTATAAAACCCCTTATTTTTTCACCTTTGCCTTGGCACCTATCTAGATGCTTTCTTCCAAGGACTGAACTATCTATCTATGGCACTTATACCATGCCTCTCACCAAGATATCTAAGCTCCGGGGACTTGCAAAGGGCTTTACAAACTTACACTAACTCAGTGTCCCATCTTCACTGGGAGCTAGGTCAGTATCACCACTGCCATTTAGAGATGGGGAAACTGAGTCAGAGAGAGGCAAAGTACCTGGCCCAAGTTCTTGCAGCGAGGAAGTGGCAGCGCCTGACTCTCCTGCTCCAGCCACTAGAAACATGCTCCTTCCACAATCTTGCAGCTACTTTCCCTGTTTATTCAGCAGGTCACACGAAGGATTCACAGGTCCTGTAATGGTGTGCTCTCTTTCTGATGCCTCCCCATGCCCCAGCCGGAGGAAGTGGTGATGGAAACACAAAGCAGTCCTGTGCTGGTGTCTCTCCATCTCTCTTGCCACCCATGAGGCCTGGTAATCCCTTTAAAGCCCTTACAGCCGGGCCAATGTGCTCGGGTAACAAAGAGACATAAATCACCAATATGTATTTCTTTTTAAAGGGTAGCAAAGGAGAGGAGCATTCTGGTGCTTACACTGGGAAGGCTTTATTTCCCCCTGCAAGCTTCACACGGCAAGTTAAAGCATCTAATCCCAACCTCGCCTGAGCCTGGCTGACCTCTTTTTGCAAGACGGAGGAGGAGGATTTCTTTAGTTTTTTGGTATTAAAATCCCACAGTGTTATTAAAAGGAATTGTTCAATCCCTTTAATTGGCTCAGAAGATAAATTCTTCCCTCAGCCCAGGGGTCATGGCCATCAGCAGCTATTTATTAGCTGCATTGATTGAGAAGAACAGCCTTTAAATGGAAATAAATTGAATTCTATGGCAAAGAGGATTCCATACCGGCTATTAATGTAAGACAGGGAGGCTTAGCAATTGCTTGGGTTTTTTTCATTTTTTTTTTCTTTGCAGCTTCCAGATATCCCCAGCTATTCAGCTCCCCACCACCCACCTGCCCCCCATCTGATATCCCTCAGTAATCAGGGGCAACAACGGGACGCCATTTCATTGCCTTTTATAGCTAGGCAAGAGTGGGTGGAAAATCGGGGGTGGGGAAGAATTAGACGAGCAAGAAGTCTCGAAATAACTTGGATCAGGATACTGAGGGAGTGGGGGGCAGGGGAAAAAGGGGGAAGAGGAATGCAACACTCCTCCTTCCAGAATCTGCACTAGAAAGAGAGGGGGAATCTCTCATTCTCTCCCTTTCTGGGGCATTTTCATTTTATATTTGCCTTCACTACTGCTCAGGGATTGTCTTTGCCACCCCCCACCACTGCAGAATACATTTCATGGTGCTCGCCTTCATTCCGGAGTTTAATTGCTTGAGATTGTTACTTGTAGGCTGTTAATTTATTAAAACCAGATCTCCCATATTACTCCCGAGCCTGGAAGAATCATTGCATTCCATTAAAGGCAGTGGCGCGTGCCGGCTTTTCTTTTTCTCTGGCCACCTCTGTAATTGCAGCCTTCCGCTAAGCTGGAAAACTCCCCCACACAAGCTAAGCAACCAGGTCCTCCTTGGGGCAGTGTAGGCTTCGGAGTAAGCACAGGGGCCAAATTCACTCATGGTGTAAGCAGAAGTAACTCCACTGAGGTCAATGGAGTTGCATCTGCTTGTATTAAGGCCCATCTTGGCCCATGAGTTAGCCTTGTCAGTACTTCTTAGGGGGCAGAGGGGCACAGTACCTCATAGTGGGACTCACTCTAATGGATCCATGTGCTGCAGGCAATAGATTCGGTTACTAGATGCACCACATACCTAAAAACTAGAGCCCTGTAGTGAAATCCTGGCCTTGCTGAAGGGACTGACAAAACGCTCACTTCTGGTCTTCAAGCTGCAAAAGCACAGATCTCTTTCAGTTGACGTAAATAAGATCTCCCTTAGTCAGCAGTAGTAGTAGGTCCATTATCCTCTTGGTGGGTCCAGCCACTAGAGAGCAACATTACTTGTGTAACCCACATACCTCCTGGGTGTGGTGTTCTGTCCCATCTAGTGGCACCGAGAGGGGGATACAGGTCTGTCGCACCTTACGTGCATTTAACATGCGCGATTTCAGCTTTACGCAGTAGGCAAAAACAAAAACAAAAAAACAAAAAAGAGAAAAATAACAATTTTAATACCGTACCTGTAGTGCGAGCGATTCCACCCGCCATTGAAATCAATGTAATTTTGACTATACACAGTTCTCGCTTTACGCGCTAACTGTGGAACGGAACCCCCGCGTAAGATGAGACAGACCTGTATATATATATAAAAAAATGAGTCTACTGTATAGCATTAGCTAACAGGCAGTTGGCTTTTGGCTCATGCACTAAGCTCTAGAGGTCCCAGGTTCAATCCCGCCGACTGGGGTCTGTCGGTGTTACACTTGCACACACAAAGCCAGTACATGATACCATCCAAGAGCGCCACCGTCCGCAGGGAAATATCTCACAGGACTGCATCACCTCTGGCTAACCTGACACATGGTCCCATGATAAGTTTTCCACAGGATGATCATGCTCATGAATGACCCCCTTACCCTCCCTGCTATGTGCAAAAGCTGGATGTCCTTGGGCTATTGTATAATGCACCCAGCTTTTCAATTGCCATCATTCCCATCAGGAACTAGTATAGACTCTGACCAGGAGCTAACAAATTACTGAGCTGTGCAGCAAGCCATGTCTGATTGACTCTGGAGAGACGCAGTTACAGGCAAGACAGCCCTGAGTCAGTCTGCCCTGGGCTAGGGCAGGTAACACGTATGCCCTTCTGATGACTTCCTCACAGTGAGGCATTGCCCCAAATGTCCCCTCACATTGGCTTTGTCATCTGTATCGCTTCACAGACCTAGCATTGGGGATGCTGAACGGCCAGACCAGGGATGGGAAATACTATTTGCCTTCACTCTTCTAGGCTACATCAGGGAAAGCAAATTAGCTACTGCTGGGGACTCCACAGCAGCCTCAAGAGTGGAGGCTAGTGGGGAGATGCGCTGCCTTGACCACACACTTTGGGATTCCAGCAGAAGTCACATCCACCTTCCAGCACTGGAGAAGCCATGTGTACAAGAGGTGAATCTAAACCAATAAATGGGATGGTGAAGCAACAGGAAATGGCTACTTCAGGGAGACTTCTGTTGCCCCTAGTGCAGGGAAGTGCTTCCTGTCATGGAATAAGGCTCTTGTGTGAGTATAATTGTGCTAATGGGTAACACCATCTGTCTCAGCTCTTCCCAGCAGGACTGCCACCCCTCCTTAGAGGAGCCTTGCTTTCCTCATTTAAGCCCCCAAAATGGCCTGTCTTAAAAGGATTCTGGAATCTGGCCCTGGCCTCAAATGCCCTCCTGATTCTAGAGACACTACCGCCTCCTTGCTACAAAATCTAAAAAGCCCACAAGCAATATACATGCACACCACAGATTACATCATGAGACCATGTGTAAATTCCCCCTTGTGGCTCCTAACAGACACTTCTCCCACAGTTAGGTGCATTCCTACTGACACCATTGCTAAAGCTGATAGGCCTTTAGCTGCAGCCTGGCTAGTGAAAGGCACCACATGCTATCTGACTAGATAAAGGCCAGACCGTTTGTCTTTGCCACATTGTGCTTTACTGTTATGAATATCTCATCTTCCTTCAGGAAGTGCCTGTTTGCCTGGTTATAGTCCTATACAGGTGTCATAACTATAAAGGGAAGGGTAACAGCTGTCCTGTGTACAGTACTATAAAATCCCTCCTGGCCAGAGACTCCAAAATCCTTTTCCCTGTAAAGGGTTAAGAAGCTCAGGTAACCTGGCTGGCATCTGACCTAAAGGACCAATAAGGGGACAAGATACTTTCAAATCTTGGGGGAGGGAAGGCTTTTGTTTGTGTTCTTTGTTTGGGGGTGTTCGTTCTCGGGACTGAGAGGGACCAGACATCAATCCAGGTTCTCCACATCTTTCTAAACAAGTCTCTCCTATTTCAAACTTGTAAGTAAATAGCCAGGCAAGGCGTGTTAGTTTTCCTTTGTTTTCTCAACTTGTAAATGTACCTTTTACTAGAGTGTTTATCTTTGTTTGCTGTACTTTGAACCTGAGACTAGAGGGGAGTCCTCTGAGCTCTTTAAGTTTGATTACCCTGTAAGGTTAATTTCCATACTGATTTTACAGAGATGATTTTTACCTTTTTCTTTAATTAAAAGCCTTCTTTTTAAGAACCTGATTGATTTTTCCTTGTTTTAAGATCCAAGGGGTTTGGATCTTGATTCACCAGGAGTTGGTGGGAGGAAGGAGGGGGGATGGTTAATTTCTCCTTGTTTTAGATCCCAGGGGGGCTGGAACTGTATTCACCAGGAGTTGGTGGGAGGAAGGAGGGGGAATGGTTAATTTCTCCTTGTTTTAGATCCCAGGGGGGTTGGATCTGTATTCACCAGGGAATTGGTGAAGGTTTTTCAAGGCTTCCCAGGGTGGGAATCCATTGGAAATGGTGGCAGCGAACCAGGGCTAAGCTGGTAGTTAAGCTTAGAAGTTTTCATGCAGGCCCCTACATTTGTACCCTAAAGTTCAAAGTGGGAATACAGCCTTGACAACAAGTAAGGAAGGGAATAGCCCAGGCAGTCAGGAGACAGTGAATTCAAATAAAAAGAAAATCCCAATGTATTGCAGTGAGCGGATTAGACGGCCATGACAGAATCAGTGCAATATGATGAATTCTCTTTGCCTGCCTCAGATTGTTATCTGGGGCCATGTTAGACTCTGCTATCTCTGAGATAAATTACACAGATTTAAAGAAAGCCACACAAGTTGCATACAGTATGGCCACTGAGATCATAAACCCATGCAGCCACCGGCAGTGCTAATGCAAAAACCGTGTTCTGAGCAGAGAGCGGCCTGACCTGGAACCTCACACCTGGCCACCTCCAGACTCTGGGGAGGTTTGTATCCTCAGCTGGATCTGGCACTGAACTTCATTGCTAGAATGGCTCCAAACACCACTGAACTTTAGGAGCACGTCAGATAACCTGGCTCTGAAATTTTGAGTCTCAGCCCCATTTCTAATTCCCTGTCTGCAGATGGACTGTAGGTCAACTTGGGTTCTCTGGTATCTGCAGTCACTTGTAAGTAGAATTCAGGAGTCTTCCCCAATAGAAGGTCATTCCTGGGAGTTGAGCAGTAGAGGGATAAGAGCCAAGGGCATAGAATAGGGATCACACACACACATGGGGATGGGAGCTTGCAGAGAAACTGGGAGTCAATGTGTAAGAGCCCTACTTCACAGGCAAGCTTTTTACACAAAGGTGGCCCTGATTATCAGTAGCAATTGCAGCAGAAATGGGCCAAACTGGAGCAGCCTGCCCAAAACACACTCCACACCTGCCCATGGGAACTCTGAAAGATTGCCAGCTACCTCCAACAAGCAGCTCTTCAGGGATTGCTGTATCTAACAGTGCAATGTCAGCGCTCAACCACAAGAGGAAGGGGCCAGCAGATGAACTCCACTCACATTTCCAAACTCCCCTGGGCCTTGTAGAAAGTTCCTTATAAGTGAGCTGTTCAGCATGGTTGTTAGTTAGAGTAGGATTCAGAGTTAAAGGCACCCATCTCTGGACCTGTGTGGGTAGGAGGGACCCTTCAAACCTGAAGAGTAATTAGTATCCTGCTTAATACCTGTGGTGCAGGTAAACTTATGTTCCTATTTTCCAGGCGTGACCTCACAGTTGGAGCTGGATGCCTGTTTATTGCTTTCTGTATTTATTGTTTTGCAGTGTATTCTCTGTCTGACAAAAGGTGCTGCATGGTCAGCTCTTGAGCCCAAAGCCCTCTGTCCACAGAGCAAGTATAGTACAGGCAGCAGCAGGACAAGTTTCAATTACACACTGCCCCCACTCTGCCCTTCCCCTCCAACGTGCTTCAATCGTGCCCTGAAGGGGCCACCCCTACATGTGAAAATGGAGTCAAGTTCCCGTGGCCTATTCATTCCTTGGCTGTTCATTGAGATTGCCAACAACAGCATCGCTCAGTGCCAGTTGGGACGGCAGTTTTGGTGATATAAACACTTGTCCACTGGGAACTGAGCTGAGACCCACCAAATTCATTTCATGCAGGCCACACAACAGTGTGAGGGATGACCACTTTCAACCCAAGCCATATTCAAGCCTATCAACTAGATGGGAAAGGCTCTGTACCCCATCACCAGTCCCTTTAGTCATCCATTCTCCTTCATGTCACCATCCAGATGTGGGAAGTTTCCTGGTGAGGAATTCTACATGAAAATATTCACTAATGTGGGACCACCCCAAATTCTACTCTCTGCTCGGTTGCAGTTCCATATCAGCCACAGCAAACGCCCAGTTAAAATGACTGACCCCTGATGAATCAACCACAGGGGTAGGGAGAAGGCGGTGAAAAGAGATGGCATTGTTCCAAAGCCATAGCCATCCATTGTAGGGAATCTTAGCACTTTTCTCCTAAGCATCTGCTTCTGACTGCTATTAGAGACAGAACATAAGAACGGTCATGCTGGGTCAGACCAAAGGTCCATCTACCCCAGTATCCTTTCTTCCGACAGTGGCCAAGGCCAGGTGCCCCAGAGGGAATGAAAAGAACAGGTAATCATCAAGTGATCCATCCCCTGTCGCTCATTCCCAACTTCTGGCAAACAGAGGCTAGGGACACCATCCCTTCCCATCCCGGCTAATAGTCATTGATGGACCTATCCTCCATGAACTTATCTAGTTCTTTTTTAAACCCCTTTACAGTCTTGGCCTTCACAACATCCTCTGGCAAGGAGTTCCACAGGTTGACTGTGTGTTGTGTGAAGAAATATTTCCTTTTGTTTGTTTTAAACCTGCCTATTAATTTCATTTGGTAAATAATACTTCCTTATTTACTTTCTCCACCCCAGTCATGATTTGGACAGGATAGTGGACTTGATGGGTCTGATCTGGTATGGGACTCATGGGATACATAATTGTTGTAAAGTGGAATAGCTCCACTGAAATCAATGGAGTTATGCTCATTTATGCCGTCTGAGAATCTGTGCCTATGTTCCTAAATCAGCCAGCCTTATGCTTGAAGTTGGGCTGCATCCTCCTAGGATTTGATTTATTTTAGGCACAACATCCCCAGATCTAATCAGAGATCTGCAAGAAGCAGGAAAACACACAGAAAAAGACGACACTTGTAAAGATCCTAACAATCCATTTAATTTAGATTAAACAAGGCAGTTATTGTGTTTTAATAAAAGAATTGATTATTAACAGTATGTTTATTGAGCTCTAGCATCTAAGATTTGTATCTATTTCATAGTTGTTAATCTTCGATAAATATGTTTTTAATAATCTCTAGGTATTTATTGAACATAAAACTGTCTTGTGAAATTGAAAGTGAGATTGCTAAAGATACTTATTCTACCTTACTTCAATACAGATTCATTATTAAAACCTTCTACTGAGGTTTACTTTTAACCACTACATAACAGATGCACCTACTGCATAGTTAATCTGCAATAAATGTATTTGTAATAAACTATTGATATTTAACCCACAATAACCAGCTTAATAAGTGCAATATATTAAATGGCTGTGGGAAAGCCTCTCCCTATCTTTTTTCTGCCAAACATTTGGTGACTGTGGCGCTTATGAAAACAAAGTCTAGAACTAGCACCGTGTGACCAGGTAGAGCACAAATTTCACCCACACGACTACGCCAATGCACCTCAGTCCTGACCTCCAGCTCCCTCTCCCAATGCTATTTCAATCCCAAAATTCCCCATTATTCCAGCCCTGTGTCCCCACATGATCCTGCCAATATATCTCAGTCCTGATCTGAACATCTTCCACTAGTCTCATCCTAGACCACAGCATGCTCGGCCCATGCATGTGAATCCTGCAATGCCGGGCTTGTTATTCCAGTTCTGGATATCTCCTTAGAAGATGCTGCCACATATTCCAGAGTACGTGATCATTTTGCAAAGTGTATTAATGTCCTTTAGAGACCAGAGATGGGCCACAATCCAAAAAACCAAACTTTGGGGAAATGTGGATCTGTATGAAACCCCAAACGAAGTGGGCTTGGGCCCTAAATCACTGGAAGTAGATTGATGCCATCAAATTTATTTGACTCATGATCTAGGAGAGAGATCGAATCCCAGGCACCAGAGGTGAAAGGCTTTACCCACAAGGCTATTTAGACCCTGCTTAGGCTAAGTATTTTTTCATTCTTTCTGTATCTCTTAACTACTCACATCAGTTATTCCCATGATCAGACTTCAGTGGGGTTATGCATAAAACTTCATTTACTTTATTAATCAAATGGGGGGAGGTGAAAGAACTCCTTCTTGGTCCATTCAGCCAGGGCCTAACCAGTCACAGTTACAAGTCCTGGAATCCTTCCCCTCGTCTAGGAGTGTCAAACCTATTTCAAATGGCAGGCATGATCCAGTACCCTGGCTACTGGCCTGGGCCACATTAAGCAAAAGTTACTAAATTAAAATAGATAAACCATCTTGGAAATTATTTACATTTATTTCATGCCTCTCCAATGCCTCTTAAACATGACCCAGTGGTTCTACCTGCACACGAGGCTTCTCTGGATTACTGTACCAGAGTCTGGACAACAGAGGTGTGATTCATAGAAAGCACCATGTAGTGTGCTCTCACTCCCCCATGTAGACCCGGCTGGCACGCACTAAATGTTCCTGTTTGGCACAGGACTACACCAGTGCCCACTAGCAGGATCTACATGGGAGAGTTAGAATGCAACACCCTGGTGGGCTCTACAAATCACACCCCCACAATGTGGACAAGTCCAAAGATTCATCGGCAGTCCATGGGCAAGGGCAGGGGCCATATGTACTCTAAGCCATGGCTGATTCCCGTATCTCATGGAGAACCAGTATCTTAATGTGGCAACTTTTAATTGAGCTGTATCATCAGCTGCAAACATGAAATTAATGGTTCTACATCATAATCATAAATTCATACATGACCCCATGCATCAGCAAATAACTCTTTGCAGTGATATTACAATGCTAAGCTGATTTGCAAGTAGCACACGCTACCGAGGAATCCTAATTAACCAAATTAACACCATCACTTCAAATCATGTCCCAGCAGTAGGACATTTCCGACTGGCCTCAGGCTGGAGCACATCAGCCAGATGAAAAACTGATTCCATCTCCAGGGGTCCACGAGGCTAACCCTTCAATGAGGGAAACAGTTGGTGCCCACACTGGATATGTGGTGTGTTCGGGTGCATACGTGCACTTTTGTGTGTAGGCGTGGGCAGGGTGCATGCACAAGTGAGTGCATGCACGGCCACAAAATGCTGTTAAGGCACAGGAAAAACTCAGTACCACAGAGCAGTGGTTCCCAACCTTTTCAGGCAACTTTAACACTTTAATCGACAAGATCTACGTTGTGCTGGCCAGTGCCAGCCTCTTCCCATTGAACTGGGAGCTCCCTTGCCCACCACAAAGCTTGAGATGCTCACAAAGCCATTTGCGAGACTGGAGTGGGTTCCCGACCCATGACTACAAGATGGAGGCTTGGATCAGTCCAAATTCCCTGCTGCATCAGAGCCCTCACAACTGAATGAGAGGCAGTCAGCAGCACACCTGGCTCTGGCAGCATGACAGTGCCTCGGGTAGCTCAGATACTGATCATTGAGGCTTGTCTGTATGGTTGTGGGGGAAGATTGCATGAAAGGCTCCATTTTGATCCCTCCGTAGTTAAATAGATTATAATGCACTCACTGCATTCTTCATCCAAGGACCTGAACGTGCTTTCCAAACAGGAACTAATTAAGCTGTACAACATCTCTGTGGTGGGGTAAGGGCTAGCAAAATACCATCAGGGCTACTTTACCCATTACTGAAATGCAGCCACTTCTGGGGTGAAATCAAACAGCCCTTTAACATCTTACAGGAGTGTCACACAAATTAAAGAATACTGTGTCCATTGTAAAACTGCAGGGGACATTTTGGATACCAGAATGTAATTATCTGAGTTGACAGTTGGTCAGGACCCACGCCACTGTTCCCTTATGAAAAGGACCATGTCATCATTAATGACCAAAAATGATTGTGATCTGTTTTTGTATAACCCCCAAAAGTCATCACCTCCAGCAACACAGCCACCCCTACAACCACGCCAGAGCATCAGCTAGAACACTCCACCAGCACCAGTTCTTACAACACCTAGATGGCCCAAGGAATTCCATCATCATAGCATTGTCACGACTCAATCCTGTTTAGCTTGCAGGATCATAACCCAGACTGCAGTGGTCACAGTACCCTAAAAATAGCATGCATGTCAGAGACAGGGAATCACTGTACTAGAGTAAGGGTGACAGGTCCTTTTGGGCATTAAGGAATGGAAGATAGGAAGGAATGTTAATGATGTATTCAGATCCAGGAATTGGATCCACCCCTGCAGTGCTATTACCCCCATGTAGAATAAATCCAGCCCTGTGCAAGTTTCACCTCTCTGGAATTACTCCCTCTCTCTGCATGTAGGGAAAACATTTCCCCAAGTCTTCCTCCTTCCCTTCCCCATCCCACTCGCGAGTGTTTAGCCATCCTCTGTGTGGTTGGTCCATTTGCAGTGCACTATCCCGGTCAAGCCTGCCGGTGGGAGCCTCTAACTGCGGCACCCACATTAATGCCAAGCAAAGTCATTATAACATCGGCTGTGTGGCACTAGTCAGCTCCAGAGGAATCTGCTCCTAATGAGAGACTTCAAAGCATTAATGAGCTTGCAACGCTCTCCTCTTCGTTTACAGAACTGCACCCATGTGCTCAGCACTTAGACAGGGGTCATGCATCAGGCAAAGAGAATGCCTGTGTATGTGCACAGATATAATATATTTGTCATCCTCTAAAAAGCGAAGATTAATAATGCCTGCTCTGAAACAAAGCTTTTCTGCTGTGCACAGCATGGACAGCTCAGACGCCAGGGACATGCGGAGTTCAGATCCCAATGTGCAGATGATGCACCAAGCACGGAAGTAAACATCTCTAATTAACCGTTTCATTCCATGCTGTGGAACTTGGCAATAACTGGCAGCAGGAGCTGAGAGCCCGAGGACTGAATGAGCCGTTTCCCCTTGGAGTGATCCCTGCGGGGCAGGTTGAAGGCACTTTGGCAGAGAGTAACGTGTGTGGAGCTTACACTGCTCTTCCCTGCCTGTTGTGTATTCTGGGAGCAAACACAGGTCTTCATTCTCCATTTGCTGTTGGTCTGACTCCTTTCTGCAGGATGCTGCGCTCCTCACCTGTATCACTAAAACCATCTAAGCAGGAGTGTTGGAGGCTGGGTCCCAGAACAGCTTTGGTTCCCACAGCGCTAGCATTGTGGCCACTCTGTCCAGCTGTCCTGTGAGTTTTGCAAGGGTCACTCACTCCATCATTCCAACTAAGAACTTTCCCCACCTGTCCTTAAGTCTCTGCTGTGAAGTTGGCTCACCCAGCTCACTGGAGTCTCCCACTGTCCGATTGCTCTCACCATTAGGAGCTTGGATTTGCAGTCCTTCCCAACCAACCAAAGGGCATAAAAACCCCTGCAAGGCAAACAGGCCAGGCTGGGCAGGCAGTTGATAGTTCCTCATTCTGTTGCTCGAGGAGCCATGCTTTTGCAGTCCTTCTCTCTGCACCCTGTACCTCCTCGGACTTTCCGCACCGATTTTACCCCCATTCCTGCTCTCCACACCCCTCTACATGCAGACTTGCCTATCAGCATTCACACCGCTGTGGTGCTGTGCAGAGGAAGCACTGCATACTGATTTGCTGTCTCATCATCCATATTGCTGAACAATTGCCTTGTCCAGCACACAATCACACTGGTGGAGGGACGAGTCAGCTTCTATTGGCTAATTTCAAATGTTCCAGAACCCCTTTGCCTCAATAGGTACTGAGTCCAAGCCTTGCTCAGAAGAGACTGGTGGGGAAAGGAGAAGAGAAGAGGGAGTCAATCAAATAGTGGGGAGTAGAAGGCGCACAAAGTGGGCAGAGAGGAACCCAAATGCAGGGAGACTGAAGAAAGAAAGTAGGTGGAGGGAAGAGAAGACACATAGGGCACCCAGTGGGCCCCACAAGAGGTTAGTAGTAGGTACAGGACACAGTGCAGGGAGGTTTTAATTCTGCATGTTATCAATAGGCTTTAGCAGCCAGCCAGAGTCAGTAGCTAGATACCTCTGAAATGAATCGGAGTCTTGTGAAGTGGGAGGGGGTGAGGCAGTGACATGAGGCATAGTTCAGAAGGCTCTAATGCAGATCAAAGAACCACCTAAACCTTTGGGGCTGATCAGAACCTCTTTAGAGTCTAATTACAAGACGCAATCAGCTTGTAATCTAAAGGTAATGCATAACAGCATGCGATGCCTGAGCAATCCTAATAACGAATGTATTGCAGCACTGCTTCTCCCAAAGGATCCCCAAAGTCCTTTATAAACTATAGCTATGCGGGAATCACTTCTCTCACTTCTCAAGGGCAGTCTTCTCTGGGGTGGCGCACAGTCACTGTTTAACAGTGCCATACAACACTTTAGGATGGGGAATCCTGTACCCAATTGAAAATGCAGGGGAAATTTAATAAGGTAGCCAGTAGTCACCAAATACAACTTGGGCTCAACCATTAGGGTTAACACCCTGACTCTTTCAGGGCTGCATGTTATCAGTACCTTGGTTTTTCATTGCTTCTGAAAGACTGTACCCACAGCAGTGTGTCACTTACTGCATCATCTGGAGCACCTTGCTTTCTCTGGACGATCTCCCATCCAAGTAGTGGACCAGCCTGACCCGATTTAATTTGTGTAGCCTGATGAGATGACAGCCCAAGGTGACATAGCCACAGGCTGTTGAAATACACAGTGTGTAAAGGAAAGACACTAATAATGTCCCAAAGCCAGTCGGGTGCTACACTTACTGAGCTTCAGACACACATTGGCACCATTAATTGGAAAGCAGGCAATCCCCTGATATGGGACAGATCTCCTGGCACTGTACCGCTATTCAGTAGATCTGTGTTTAATTTAAACAGCCACTGGAGGCTATTAGTGCAGCTGGAAAGCATCTGATGGGTAGTTAAAAAAAAAAAATCTTAAGTCCTAAAACTATAAGGAAGGCAGAATAGAAATGACTCTTTGGGAAACTTCAGTTAAGAACTCTTCTGCGTTACTTTTATGCGATGCAAAAAATGTATCCCTATATCATAGCCCCAGAAATGGCCAACTGGGGAGTAACAGAGAAACAGTGTGAGCAGCACGGGATTGTGTCCCCTGTTTATTCCTTTTATATCCTTCCCCTCTCTAAGGTTGTTCTCAGGCATCCAAGCAATTCAGTGTATGGGTAACAGCAGCCAGAAGCATATAGCAGCCATTGCTATTTGGATGGGGACAACCAAACAGAGGAGGTGCTATTGGAATTACAGGCAAATGATCAATCATCTGTTGCTTATATTTGTTGAGGAGAGAGTGCCTGATTCTGTCTTGCCCAAGGAACCTTTGACCAAAGGCCAGTCCTGCACATTGCAAAGATGCTGTTGTGTTGAGTTTATACCAAACTTAATAAGGAAATTCCTTGAACAGAGTCAGATTTTAAAAATAAAGTCCCGCCTATAAGCCCTAACCCCTCCCACAATACCAAACTCCTCCCACAATCCCAGAGTAGCTGGACGTTTCTGCTCAAATGAAGAACTAACCAGGGCTGGCATTATTATTTAAATTGCAATCAGTAGGTTTCATACTTAAACTGTTGGAAAGAATGGGGGAAGTTCACACCTCCCAGAGCTATTGTTCCTCTCTGTCTAAAGGCAAGCTCAGGAAGACAGCCCAGCATCATTTGACGTTCAGAAGGTTTTCATCACAACCATAAAGGCTAGAAACTTTAAATTGTATTTCTTTAGAGGGAAGCTTAAATTCTGCAGAATCTGATATGGTGTCCCACTGATTATTGGCTCAACTCAGCCCCTGTGGAACTAGAAACTTTATGGTGCTACGTAGCTCTAGAGGAAAAGGTTTCCTTGAAGTTTGCAAATGCTGATACTTGGCCACAAAACCATAGCCCCCTTGCTGAGGGCACATGGATTGTATTAAAAACCAGTGGAATTTGGGTTATTTATCCCAGAGAGAAAATATGTTTTCTGTATAAGTTCCAAACAAAAAAAAACAAAAAAAAAACAGTGCAATTATTGGAGCTGTGCAAATAAGTCACAGCAAATAATGTATTTGTCCAGATTTTTCTGCTCATGAATTATCTGCCAGCTGTTTACAATTTTCTCCCAGCTATTGTGATTCTAAGTTATTCGCCAGATAGTTTCTGCAAATTGTTGTTGGTCTATCGCTTGTTCCTCAAGCAATTCCTTATGAATATTCAAAATGTGCAATTCAAGTGACACATGACATGGACCCCATGGTATTCCTGCTGTTCCGTGACTGGATGGGCACAGAAGCAGGTTTCTGTAGTGAATATTTGTGGTTATGAGTTCCAAAGTTATTTGCTACAAGGATAGTCATGAACACCTTCCTTCCCATTTGCAATCCCATGCACTAGCTTCCCACCCATGCACCATCACATGACATCCCCATGAAAATGACAGCAATGGCTTATACAGGAAAGTACTCTCAAAAAATATTGAACTAGTGACTAGGTGATGTTGGTGCCTCACATTTTGAGTGCCCCTTGACACACCTTAAAGGGACCTGATTTTCAGAAAGTGCTCAGCACAGCTAGCATATGAAGACCTAAAGCCTAAGCATTTATCATGGCTATACTAAGAACATCCATAAAGCTTTGCAAAAAGTAATGCAAAAAGAGATAATATAGAATTATTAGCAAATAAGACCCAAACTGCTTGTTAAATGGAAATACGTTTCAGAGCATGACCTTTTGTTATAGCTGTATAAGGTTTTTAATCACGTATGTGCTTGCTAGGTAAAATATGATTGGCTAAGCAACTTGAATAACAAGTTATAAATTGTAATGGAAACCACCAGTAAGGGACAAATAGATAAAAACATAAAAAGGGAATGAACAATGAAAAGGCAGATGTGACGGAATGCAACAATTAATAATGACTGAAAACTTGTTTTGAATCCACATTAAAATAGGTTAAAGTTGTTATGCTTCTTTACGGCTGGAAATCTGGAGCAAAGTAGAACTCGTAAAACATTGACAATGAGTTGACATTTGTTACTGATGGGATGACACCAGCTATGTAGCTAACCTACAAACACTGTACAATGGGATAAACAAGGGAGAAGGGCAGGCAGGCATGGTACCCTAGAACTGCAGCAAAAAAACTTCAGGGCCAGACTCCAAAGAGAAACTGCTGAGCTTCAGTTCATTTGCAAATTTGACACCATCAGCTCAGGATTAAAGAAAGACTGTGAATGGCTAGCCAACAGCAAAAGCTGTTTCTCCTCCCTTGGTGTTCACACCGCAACTGCTAGAAGAGGGCCTCATCCTCCCTGACTGAACTAACCTCGTTATCTCTAGACTGATTCTTGCCTGCATATTTATACCTGCCTCTGGAAATTTCCACTACATTCATCTGACGAAGTGGGTATTCACCCACGAAAGCTTATGCTCCTATACGTCTGTTAGTCTATAAAGTGCCACGGGATTCTTTGTTGCTTTTTATAGAACTGGTAAGTTAGCCTTTTCTGTTTGCGCAGTTTATTTTTAAAACCCTAGATCTATGATTAATAAAACAAAACTGAGCTTGACCAGTTGATGTCTCAACTGATAAATAATCTAAGGAACCCATTACTTACGGCACTCGCCCACTCCAAATCAGGCCCGTTTGAAGTGTTTCAAATCACTGATTCTGTCTTGCCTAAGGAACCTTTGACCAAAGGTCAGTCCTGCACATTGCAAAGATGCTTACATGGTTGCTTTTGAAAATCTTGGCCTATGTATCTTTTAAGCTGCCTTTTAATGCAATTTAGGAGCCTGCAGTAAAAAAGAGAAGATCTCCACCCGGCTCCAGCAAGTGCTCCCTTTACCAATAATGGTCCAAGGACCACCGACTGGGAACCGCTGTACTACAATACTTGCAGAAAGCAAACAGAGAAGAGATGAAAACAGACACAGCAAGTACAATGATTAGTTTGGGTGCCTATTAACAGAAAACATCTGCACACATTAGTCCTGCTATAACAATTATTTACATGCCACATGTACGTTTGTTAATTCAAAGCAAGTGGAAGAAACTTGTTCCATGCCACCTATTGCATCTGCAGTGCCCACTACTGTTTGCCAGCCTAACAGAGAAGTGTACAAGTGACACAATACACCCAAGATGTCAAGGTATGTGTTGCATGAATTCCTAAAGTGACATGTGTTCTTTAGCCCAGAGCCTGGCTCCAGGCTAAGAGCTAAATTTGATGTTCTCTGAGGCTAAAACTTCTTCAAAAACAATTCTGGATTAATTAGAGAAGGGAAGTTTTGGATGCACTATCTGAAATAGAAGCGGCTTGGGGAATGCTGTGAAAGTCGTTATTTTGGGGAGACCAAAGAGAAAGAAAAAGCTAATTTCTAAAGAGCTGTTCCTGAGAACTTCAGAAAAGTGCAGAACTTAAAAAAATAAAATAAAAGACGTTTCTGAAAAGCAGAACATATCCTTTGGCTAAGCTGATCCTCTCCCAGAGGCGCCACATCATTCCTGCTGCTCGCAAAACAGCTTCTGTCTCATTTTAATAGTTTTATTTTTAGATTTGTCTCATATTTAATTCTCTCTCTTTCCTTATGTAAGGATGTTGGAAGGGCTGCAGTGTCAAACAATAATTACATCAGAGGAAATTTAAAATTCACAGTGTTAAAAGAGGCCTTTGCTCTTGACAGATAATGAATGTATGAAATGATTTGATGTAATCATGGAAAACATACATCTGCACCTGCATTAGCACACCTGTATTAACATGCACCTGCACACAGATACACCTGCATTAGCACACCTGTACTAGCATACACCCACGAGCAGCTGTTTTTGCATATACCTACACCTGCCCACACCTACACTTGCATTAGCTCACACCTACCTATATAAGAAAAACTGCACTTGAATAAATATATAATTGCATTTGCATTAATACACCTGCCCTGTTGTACAAGGCATTAACACACCTGAATTAACATATCTGCACCGCCACTATAGAACAAACATTTACTCGCCTTAGTATGTGCCATCATCTATATTAACAGCACACCTATAGCACATGCCTCCATTACTACACAGTTACACCTGTATTAAAACATCTGTAACATACACCTGCCCCTCTGTTACTGCACACCCATATTTGTATAATCACAGGGATGGAGGAAATCAAGGTGAGGTTAAAAAAACACACATAAAGTCCCTATTGAACATAATGAGGAGACGGAAGCACCCAACGTGGGCAGAGTGGTACCACTGCTCTGCAACAATCGTGAGCAGAACGGAATCTTTCAGGAAGCAGGCGGGGTGATGCTGAGCCCACCTCTGTTCTCACTCCAGCACCTGGCTCCTTGTCCTGCATAGCAATGCTGGAAGACAGGGAGAGGCAGGATCTGGTCAGGTCAGAAGGATGACAATAGGTGCAAAAGCAGCTGAGCGACAAGAGAAATGGAGGCCAAGGAAGACGAAGAGAGCTTGTGAGTCAATGCAGGGATGAGGACATGCCTCTCACATCGGGGAATGGTCTTACACCAGATTTATAAACAGAAGCCATGCCAGCGTCAGGACAGAAAACTGCAGAGCTGAGGGACCTCTAAACTCCAAAGGCTTCTGTGGACAACCAAGAGTCACCAATGACCCAGCCTCACTGAGCCTCAAGGCATGATTCAGTATACAAGGCACAGTACTGGGAGAAAGAGCGAACCAGGCTGAATGGCATGGGGTCTTGGAGAGGTATCTACTTGAGTCATTCATATCAGCCTGTCTCAGCCAACTGTACCCTACCCTCTTCGCTATTACACCTTTCAATCCAGTCATATTGACCATTCTCACCCCACTGCCAGGCCCGGGCATACTCTGCTCCACTCCTCTATGTTGTAACTCCTATGTTATTGGGGTTTATCCAGAACTACATTGGCATGGGGTGACAAGGCACCCTACATTGTTAGCCAACTAATGTGAAGTTTGTGAGCTCTCTGGGGGACAGTGATTTATCTGTACAGCACCTAGCACACTGAGGCCCTGAGCCTTGACTGGAATTCCTAGAACATATAATAGAAATAAGCAAGTCTCCCTGCTGACTTCACACCAATCTGAACACTCCCAGATTCTCCAGCACCACTCACCGTCTCGTCAAGGGAGTCCTTCTCAGACTTGCTACCCCAAAGACTCCAAGGAAAAATCTCTGACCCTGTATCACCCTGAGCTGTGGGGAAATGGAGAGAGCAAGAAGAGAGTCCATAGAGAATCCAAGGGAGTGAGAGAAGAAAAGGACCTACTAGATGCTCCAGTCCCTATCTCCGAGTCCAACGCAGAAGTTTCTCTGGAAATACACTGCTCTTCGGGGCGTACAGTGCTTGGAATAATGGAGCCCTGAGCCTGATTGGGGTCTCTGAGCGCTACTGTGACTAGCGATGATGATGACAATAACAGTGCTCTGCCCAGTGCAGGTAAGAGACGATGAAGGGGCTAGCAATCCCCTGCCAGTGTCCCCTGTCCCACAGCAGATGAACCTGAATGAAGAAGGCAACCCAGGCGGAAGACTACTAGGCAGTAATGTAGGGCCCAAGGCCAGGATTCCTGGGATCTAACGAGCTGGCTGAAGACACTGACAGGCAATTCAGGGAAGAAGAGCTTGAAAGCAAATGAGGACAAGGTTCCTGAAGAGGGTCCTGCTGGTTAGCTTTGTGCAGGCAGTGGCCGAGTGTGGGGAGCAGCAGGAAGAAGTCCCTTTTGCAAATATTCACTCAGATGCAGTCTGCTGGGACTGGATGGCGGGAAGTGTGATACCGGGGGTAGTACTGAGCCAATGCAATAAGGCAGCCAGTGGCGGCCTGATCACCAAAACTGGGGCACTATCCAGTCTTTCCAAGCTACATGGAGCACTCCAGGTCCAGGGATCCACCAGTGATAGCCTCCAGCTAACCAGATTGCTCGCTCACCAAGGCCAAGGAGCAGTCACAGGATGTCAGAGGTTCGGAGGAAATCCAAGCAGATGGAGCAGGGGAGGGAAGAGTGCAGGCATCTGAAATCACAAGTGAAAGGAAGGCTGGCTTGGAGTTTGCATTATTTAATGCCAAAGAGATATGGGTCAAAACACAGAGATTGGGCTGCTGTTTTCTCTAACTGATGCAGGGGGAGTCTGGGTTTGATCCTGCTCCCATTGAAATCAGTGGTAACATTCCCATTGACTGCAGCACAGGAAGATAAGCCTATGACTGATCCAGGAAAGTGGCCTGCTCCAAGGAGCACAAAGCATACACTACCTGGTCTGGGTCCAGCCCATGGGGCTCACAGTAAGAAACCAGAGACTCAGGCAAATAGCCGTGGGGATGTGTGCCTGCCGAGCCTCATACCAGGCCATGGGAAGGAAGCTGGTTGGGCTCGTTCATACATCCGAGCACATACAATAACGTCTCAGTGAGATAACAAGTTTCTGGGAAATATATTTAATTTATTTCCTCATATGAGTTACCAGCTGGATTTGTGTGCTGCCTCGAAAGAGAAAAATTGGCTGAAAACATCAACCGTGATGGTGTTACGGTATCCTCCTAGTTAAACGTGACTGCCTCTGCGAGCGGGGGCTGCATCATGAGCACTCTGCTGGCCTGGATGTCTGCCCAGCTTCTCGTGGAGGTCGCTTTTTTGTTGCAAATTTATTTTATGTTATAGGCATAACCCGCACACCTTCTGGGTGTGGTGTTCTGTCTGTCCCATCTAGTGGCACCGAGACCACTTCGAGAGAGATATAAAATGAGTCTGCTCTACAGCCTTAGCTAACAGTTGGCTTTTAGCTCATGCGGTAGAGACTCATGCACTAAACTCCAGAGGTCCCAGGTTCGATCCTGCCCGCCAATGACTGGGGTTTGTCAGAGTTACATAGGCTCTTCTGTAAAATGCCATAATGTAAAAATGGAACATTGTGAAAGTGGAGGGCGGGAGAGCATTGCCCAGCACTAGGTAGAGCGCGGGCAAAGCTGTGTGAAGTCTTCCCCATCCCACCATCTCCAGCTCTGCTGATACTCCTCAGGTCTAACCTGCAGCAGCCTCTGGATTCCACTCCTGGATCCCTACACAGCCTCGTGAACCCCCCCTTAGTCCTGACCTACAGAACCCCCTGTTATTGCATTCCTTCCTCCTTCTCCATGGAAATCCCCCCCACCAGCAAAACCTTTGCTAGTCTACACAGTGACTCTATAGAGGCAGAGCCAATCAGTCCTACCAAGCTGTGTGAATAATTTGCAGAACAAGCAGACACCCACCAGGGAGTCGGTTGAGGCCACTAAAAGATCTGCTCTGGTTCAGTCAGAAGTGATGGGCTAGGTGCAGACGTCACTGGGCGAAGTTCTTTTTGGCCTTAATATCTGTGGATCAAAATTCATTTCACTTGTGACCTCTGTGTGGATTTCAATCTAGGTTTGAAAAGCTGGAATTTAGCAGACTTAGCCCTCTACCATCTTCGTAGCATGGCTGTTATGTCATTCACCCCAAAACTTAGCCCAGTGTTTCAAATGAGCTAAGGGGAATTAGGCACCCAATTCCATTGAAATCCAATGGGAGCGGAGTGCCTAACTCCCTGAGGCCTCTTGGAAATTTACAACCTTAAATGACAAAGAAATAAACAAACAACCCCCTCACATACTGGGGTCGTTGACTCATAATTTTCAAAAATACGTTATGTTTCTTCTGGGATTTACAGCCCGATTTTAGCATAATTAGACAAAATAAACCATGTGTTAATTCTTTTTTTAATGATCTGCTGTAAATGTGGAGTTTTGGAAAGTAGACAATGAAATTATTATTATTTTGTCTCACAGCTGTGCTAAAGCACAGGGGAGACGGTGGAGAGGCACTACTATTTGTTTATTTGGCTTTCTATTGCTATGACAGAGCAAATAACAGCTTTGGTCTTGGTCCATAATTGAGCTAATTGGTAACACCTCAAATTGCATGTCCTAAAAACTTCTAATTAGCAGCTGAATGCAGCATAAAGTAGGTGCTGTTAGCTCCCTCAGGCTCCAAAATGACCAGTTTATTAGCGTTTAGTGCATTCATAACAGCCAAGTAGAATTATGATCCAAAAGACTCTGTGTGTGTGTGTGTGTGTGTGTGTGTATAATTCTGTATATGTGTGTGCATGCATATCATCCTTTGTTCTGTGTTTGTACAATGCCTAGCACAATAGAGTCTTGGTCCATGACTGCGGCTCCTAGGTGCAATGGTAACACAAATAAATAATTATAATATATCATTGTGTAGGTGTGTGTGTGCGGGAGGTGTCTATATCGAGTGTCTGCAGGTGTGTGTATATATATTAGTGTGTGTCACTGAAGTCAACAGATGTTGTGGATGCTCAGCATGCCTCAGGATTTTGCTGTATGAAAGTATCCTCCAATTATACACTTCGAGGCTGACAAAAATCCTATTGACGTCAATAAGAGTCTTTCTATTGATAGCAAAGGGCTTTGGATCAGGCCCTTGTGGCAGGGCCTTAGCTGGTCTTGTTCTTCTGTAAACTATGATCAGAAACTATTCCATTGTATAAAATCAATGAGGGGAATCTTGTTTGCTTTTCTGTTTACAGTCGGAGCCTCTCACACTCAGGGAGGGTGCTTAGAGCCGCCTGGCAAAGAAATGAGCTGGCGGCTGTTGAGGAAAACCCAACCACTTTTTAGGATTGAGCACTAGTGTGTACATTCAAACCTGTTTAATTTTAAAAAGGGCTATAGGCCGGGACTCTGAGTTTTATATCCCATGGAAATTAGAAGATCCAGACCAGAAAGTCATAGATCCAAATTGGACACTGACAGCTGAGGTGTGCTGTGAAGGGCAGACTGGTTAGCCTGTGGGCTTAATAACAAGCTATGCGCCTGATGAAGTGGATATTCACCCACGAAAGCTTATGCTCCAATACATCTGTTAGTCTATAAGGTACCACAGGACTCTTTGTCACTTTTTACAAGCTATGGAGTGTTTTAGTACCATTCAGCACTGGTTGGTAGTGACCAATAGCTGTTTGAAGCAGGTGGCTGTTTGATACCTATGTGAAATAAGTTGCGGGGTCTCAGGCCATTTCCTTTTGAACCGGTGCCCACAGCACAAACCCACTAGCACAGAATATCAGGGTTGGAAGGGACCTCAGGAGGTCATCTATTCCAACCCACTGCTCAAAGCAGGACCAATCCCCAGACAGAATTTTGCCCCAGATCCCTAAATGGTGCCTTCAAGGATTGAACTCGCAACCCTGGGTTTAGCAGGCCAATGCTCAAACCACTGAGCCATCCCTCCCTCGTCTTGTTGGCAGTTCCATCAGAGACCCGAATGACTCATTGGCAGTGACGGATTAACAAATTTGCCGCCCCTAGGCCCTCAAAAAATTGCTCCCCTCGCCCCCCGTACGCACCAGCTCACCTCCGCTCCCCCACGGCAAGCCTGGGAGGGAGGGGGGAGAAGGGGAGTTGTGGCGCACTCGGGGGATGGCAGAGGTGGAGTGGAGGTGAGCTGGGGCAGGGAGCGGTTCCCTGTCCCCGCCCCCCAAGAGTTAGTCCCCGCACCCGCCGGCCCCAGCTCACCTCCGTTATCCCCTGAGCGCACCGCTACTCGCTTCTCCTCCCTCCCTCCCAGCGCTTTCACGCGGCAAGCCTGGGTGGGAGGTGGAAGGAGGGAAGCACGGCGCACCTGGGGGAGGAGGCGGGCCGGGGATTTAGGGAAGGAGTGGAGTTGGGGAGGGGGGCGCAAGCAATTTTGCTGCCCCTGCAAATTTGCCACCCTAGGGCTAGGCTTTGTTGGCCTAGGCGATAATACGCCGTTGCTCATTGGGTCATGGAGGCTGACACTCCGTTCTGTCCCCTATCAGCAGCTGTGGCATCGAATGCTCGTGGATTAGAGCAGGAGTTATTAAATGTAATACATGAGAGCACTAGGAGTGTTGGGAACAAGAGCAGAAGAAAGATGAGATTGCAGGATATCCTGCTTTTAGGCCAAAATACAACTTCAGCCCCTCTATGTGCCGGGCAGAGGTGAGGTCTGCCACTCTGTCCATTCTGTACTCCTGGTGGCTATACAGAGGACATCGGTCTGCAGGGCAGCAATAATGTCGTCTTTCTCTAACACTACAACTGAAACACAGCCCCATTTCTAATCCATCAGTCTGTCCCGTGCTGAGAAACAAAAGATGCATTGGTGGATTCACAATCCCCAGCCAGATGCAGTGACATGACAGCTAAAGACACACGGGTATATTTATAAAGAGAGACTGGACACAGCCTGCTAAGACTCTCGTGGCGTGATGCAATCATATATGCAAAAAGTTGTGGGGGCCAGGAGTGGACATACATTAGTCCTGGCATCTTTACTGGTGGGGGAGATAGATGTTCCAACACAGAAAAAACTTGGGAGGCAGGACCTGTTCCCCTTTACCTCCCTCCCCAAACTTACACACACTGGTTCCACCTCTATGAAAATGGACACTCTGCCAGAATGATTCTAAGTGTTTAATAAAAGCCATCTCAGTGCTCTTTCTGCTTCGCCATTTGCATGGCTATAAGAGGCAGATTGCCTTCTCTGGCTAACTAAATAAACAAGGAGCACAAATTGAGTGAAATGGAAACACACGTGGCTCGTCTGCAAATAGAGACAAACTCCCTGATCGCATGACTGCACCCAGATGTCTAGCTGTTACCTACTTTAACAACTTTAATTTCACAGTAAAGTCAATGCAGTCGTAGCGTCTCCTCCCAGGTTAAAAACCTAGCTAATGAAACTCTCAGGTTTGAATTGAGTCCACTTCAGTGCATTATCTGAGTGGTTAGACAAGCTGTGGGCAGGTGCCACTACTTTTCTTAGGCAACGACAAGGCACCATGCTGGAGTATTTTGAGTGAGGGGACCACTGAGCAGTTATTGCCGATGATGTGAGACAGCAAGAGATGGATTGTTCCACACCTTTCAATAGAAATAAAGGGTATCGCCCATTGAAAGACGGGGGATTCTATATGCATAATGCCACTAGTGGGGGTGAGCAGTGCAGATAGCCCCTGCTTCTCCATACCCTGGGCACATGCTGCCAGGGTGAACAGACTCTTCTGTGTTTATGAGTGCCAAGAATATTATAATACTTTGTGCTTTTTTGGTACTTTTCACCACAGGATTTTAAAGCACTTTACAAAGGTGGGTGAGTATCATCATCCCTATGCTAGCTTGGGAAACTGATGCACAGAGAGGTGAAATGATTTTGCCAAGGTCACAGAGTGAATCAGTGTCAGGGCCAGGTGCAGCACTCGGGTCTCTTGATTTCTAGGCCCCTTGCTGCAGCTACTGGACCCTACCACGCTCTGATAACAAATGCCAGGCAGTAGCAAATCTGCAGCCACTTGGGACATCAGAGTGGCAGCTTTGCTGCAGAGCATGGCCAGAGGTGAGGCGGGCTCATCTTCTCCTCTCGGTTAGCTCCCTCTGAAGCTTCTCACATTGCTCTCGAGCCTTGACTAATGGAAAATGTTTTGTCATCTGCAAATTTTGCCACCTCATTGCTTACTGCTTCTTCAGCTCATATATGAAAGCAAGCCAGATCCTACTATCAATCCTTGTGGGACTCCTCTTTTAACCTGTTATGCATTAAAAATTGACCATTTATTCCTGCCCTTGGTTTTCTGTCTCTTAGCCAGCTTCTAACTCATGACAGAACTTTACCTCTCACCCCGTGACTCCTTAATAGCCTCTTATTCGGGTCTTTGTCAATGGCTTTCTGAAAGTCCAAATCAATTATATCAGCCAATTTTCTTCTATCCACTGTTATGTCGATGCACTCAAAGAGTTTTAATAGATTAGAGAGGCATGAGTTTCCTTTACAGAAACCTATCATCTCTCATCAGTTAACTATTTTACATCAGTGTTTCAGCAAGTTTTTCTGATACTGAAATAAAGCTCACTGGTCTGTAATTCCCAGAGTCACTTTGAGTGTCTCTTCTAAAGATGGCTATAACATTTGCTACTACTCCAGTCCTCCAGTGTGGCAAGTCATTTTAAGGAAACTGTATTTTTTTGTTAGCAGCTCAGTCACTTCATTCCTAAACCCGTTCAGAAATCTTGAATATACACCATCCCATGCCTATGACTTGTTGATCTTTAATGTATTTATTTGTTCCAGCAGCTCCCTTGGAAGCACCTCAGTCTCAGGCAGTGCCTTATCTATATTACGTGGGAAATGTAGGTCTGGGGTTGGTGTGTCCCTAACTTCCTTGGAGATGAAGACTGATACAAAGAAACCCTTTAGCTGATCTGTAATGTCCTTATCCTCCTTAATTCCTCCCTTAACATCTTGGTGGTCCAGCTGATCCATTGATTTTTTTGCATGCGTCCGGCTAATGACATATGTAAAGCATTTCTTGTATTTGTGTTTTACGTCTTTGGCTATTTAGTCTTCAAACTCAATCTTAGCCCTCCACATGTCCATCTTACATTTTACCTTTCTGAGACTCCTTTCTATTGGCTTCTCTTGGGTTGGATACTCACTGGTTGAGGGCTACCTGTTTGGCTTGAATAACCCCTTGCGCCTTGCCATTTACCCTGATGGCTTTTGTTTCTTTGCTTTTCCAATTCATGATTTGTTTAGAGACTCTATATGTGATGTTTAAGCAGTCTCCATACCCAGTCTAAAGATTTTAATTTCCTCCCTTTTGATTTTAGGGTCCATTTGACTATCACCAGTGGTGAGCTGGAGCCGGTACACACTGGTTCACGCAAACCGGTTGTTAAATTTTGAAGCAGTTTTAGAACCGGTTGTTAACCCACTTCCCTGCGAAGGGGCGCTGTGGCTTTGATGGGCTCGGGCCAGGAAGTGATGTAATTCCTCCTCCAGCCGCCGGGGGGGCTGCACTGTGGCAGCCATGTGGGCCGCCGCTTGGCCCTGGGCACAGGCCCTGTTGCTGCAGCTGCTCCCCCAACCCCTGGCCCTGGGGCTCCCGCTGCTGCCTGGTGGGTCCCTGGCTGCTCTGCTGGGCCTGGGCTCCGTCCTGCTGCTCGGGCTGCTCCAAGCCACTCTCCCCATGAGTACCTACCACCCTGCCCACAGCCAGCCCCTGTCTCCAGTCAGCCCCGCAGCCAGCCCTTGCCGCACCCCCTGCCCTGCCCACACCAACCCCGCACCCCCTGCCCTGCCTGCAGCCAGCCCCTGCCACACCCCCTGTCCTACACACACCAACCCCGTGCCCCCTGCCCTGCCTGCAGCCAGCCCCTGCCGCACCCCCTGCCCAAAGCCAGCCAGCCCTGAACTCCTCTGTCTCCAGCCAACCCGTGCCGCACCCCCCGCAGCCCTGCCCAAAGCCAGCCAGCCCCACACACCCCTGTCTCCAGACAGCCCCGAACCCCCCTGCCCTGCCTGCAGCCAGCCCCTACCTCCAGTCAGCCCCTGCCTCGTCTCCAGCCAACCCCCACACCCCTCCTGTCTCCAGCCAGGTCCGCACCCCTGCCCTGCCTGCAGCCAGCCCCGCACCCCCTACCTCCAGCTAGCCCTGCCCCACGCCCCTGTCTGCAGCCGGCCCCATATCCACTGGTGCCCTGCAGTTCCCAGGGCAGTAACCCTGCACACCTGCTTCAATGAGGGGGGCAGGGAGCAGCTGGGACCCACACATGTGCACATCCTAAGATGACCAGACAGCAAGTGTGAAAAATTGGGTCAGGGAATGGGGGGTAATAGGAGCCTATATAAGAAAAAGACCCAAAAATCAGGACTGTACCTATAAAATCCGGACATCTGGTCACCCTAGCACACCCCCAGGGAGCGGCGGGGACCCACACATGTGAAATGGAGCTCATTTCTAGTTCAGGCCCATCTTTTTAAAAAAGAACTTTAGGTAGGGTTAACATACAGCCATATTTTCCCAGACATGTCAAGCTTTTTGGTTCTTAAATTGCCGTCCGGGAGGAATTTTTAAAATTTAAAATACAGACATATGGTAACCCTATTGGTACAAAAAATACATACTGTGGCACGTCCCTTAAATCAGAACTTTTTATAGGGAACCGGTTGTTAAGATTTTGGCAGCTCATCACTGACTATCACCCTCTCTCTCTCTCTCTTTGTTTTACCCCCCCCCCCTTCTTTGGGAGTCTTACTTCAGAGTCACTGTGCAGTTTTCCTCAGCACTGTGCACTCCGCCTCCTTTTCCTGATTGGGAGGCTGGGAGGATAGCCCCCACTAGTACATTTACATTCTTCCAACTTGTGATTAGTGCCTCCTCAGAAATTGTATCACACTGGATTCTGCAAAATTTTTTAGGTATCTACAGTCAATGAAAAAACAGAAGTTCCTTTTGGATTGAAAACTTATGATCCTGGCACTTTTAACTGCTTTTTATCTTCTCCCTGTGTCTCCTCTGGCTCAGACGTGCTTAGCTTGCTGCCAACAATCATAGATTCACGGAAAATTTGAGACGGAAAAGCCCTGTTAGGTTCAATTAGTCAATTTCTCCTTCCAGGGCAGGATTGTTCCCTACAATATGAGTTCTAGTATTTTGTCTAGTCTATTTTTAAATGTCCCATGTAGCAAAACTACATTTACGATTGTCAGGATTTCAGAGCCAAGTTCGCTATGGAAGTAGCAGCTGTATTCTAACCTGCCTTGTGTGGCCGTGGCAGCAGATAAATTCCTCGATATTCTCTTTGAAGTTGATGGTAAAACTCGTATAAGCTTCAGTGGGAGCATTCTCAGGTCTTGGTACGGACAATTCCAGTGAATAGCTATGGAGCACTGATAAGCCATTCTTCCCATATCACGTTCCAAATCATAACTGCATTTCAATAGGCAAAAATATTGTTTCAGCAGCAGTAAGAGTGCAATAATAGCAAAGCCATGCTAAGCACATTGCAACCTGGATCTAAACAGAAGGGCCTTCCTTCATAACCATAGTGGGTCAGATGTCATGCCTGGACAAGTTCTGCTCAATGCATGATTCAAGAGTGCGGGCAGAGGTGGCTTTACAATATGGTTACATCTCACTTAAAGCTGCCAGGTGCTAGTCCAGCTCCTAATGTATATTAGAGCCACCTCAAGGCTACTCTAATATGCACCAGTTTGCAATGGCCCCTAAGGAGCTGTTATATCACTAGGAATAATTGCAGCCTGGAGTGCTGCAGTCACCCCTCTCCTACTGCTAGCATGTCAGGCAGAACTTAGCACAGGGCTGGATCTGCCCTCTTAATTTATTATAAATTATTGGCTGTTGAATTATAAAACCCATTTGACTAGAACTTAATTCTGCCGCTATAAGCGAAACAATAAACCAATACCCCTGTTAGAATTAGCAGGATGGAATGCTCCACAACGAGAGTGAAATGCTCTCTCACGCATATATAACATCTGTAGAGCAACAGTTTGTAGATGCTGGTATAGGTCCATAAGCCATTTCAAGGTTTCCTCTATGACCTTGTGGGTATCCAGTTCACCTTTGAAACCCTATTTGGGGCGCTGCGTTATGACATGGTCGATGATTTGGATGTTCTCACCACAGTCCCACGAAGGGGAGTCTTTGATTTGCTACTTGTGCATCGTGTAGCCGCAGTTTCCAGGGTTTGTTGGAATGCAGTTCAATGTGGTCCAAGTCTACGGGGCAGGTCGAAACCGGGAGTGCAGCTTCTTGGGTCGGAAATAATGTGCTTGATTGTGATGGTAGATGAGGTCCAAGCGCTAAACAACCCGCTCTTGCGACTCACTTTTTCCTTGTTTGTTAAAGGGCCGGTGTCAGGCAGGTTGTAACCAAAATCTGCTCCAATTTAAAAGGTTTTATCCCTGGGAGAACACCCTTTGTCTCCAAATTGCAATTCTCTATGTTATTCCAAAGGGATTAATAAACAGTTATACAAGCTGTACCCAGTGGCACTTTTATCCAGGGCCGTCCTAAGGATTTATGAGGCCCTACGGAGTATTAAACTGGTGCCCCTATGCCCGACTTAGTCTTAGCAACACAAATATAAGCTTATGGTATTGGAAAACTTGCCACATGCACTTTATTAAAACCAGTTGAAACAAATTAAGCACACTATAATGCTGATGGACTACGTCCCCCCGCCACGTTGCAGACGCACACCGAGCTTCCTAGGGAGCAGATGCTGCAGCAGCCCGAGGCGGGGACGGGGAGGGATGAGGCAGCAAAGGATACCGAGCTGCCCTACTGGTGGGGGGGGATGGGGCAGGGGGAATTGGAACTCCAGTTGCTCCATGGGGCCTGGCCCAAGGGGGCTTGCCTGGAACAAGGGGCACCCACTGGTCAAGGTGTCCATCCAGTGGGTGTCAGTGCCACCTCCTGCACAGCATGGTCCGGGAACCCCATGCTCCCTGGCCTCTGCCATCGAATAATGGTGGTACTGGGGCGGGTGCATAGGGTGGGAGGGGGACATGCGCAGCATCCTCCCACCAGCGCTGCCCCAGGCCCAGCAGGGGCCTGAGAGCGCAGGGAGGAGGCGGGGGCCATGCCATGGGGGAGCCCAGCTGTCCGGGGCGTGCAGCCTTCTGCCGAGTCTCCCCTCCCCAAGTGGTACAAGCCCCTGGGGGGAGGAGGTGAGGGTGGAGAGGAGCCGCAGAGGTTGAGAGCTCCTCTCCGCCCCAGTCACCGGCAGGAGCCCTCAGAGCTGGCAGCCGGCTGGCTGAGAGGAGCAAGTGGGCAGTGGGGAGGTGGCAGGGAGAAGGCAGCTTGGGCTCGCTGGCCAAGAGCAGCCAGGGAGAGGGGCTGGGCCGGAGAGGAACCAGCGCTGCAGCTGCTTGGCTGCGGCATTCATGGAGCACCGGCCCCGGCTGCCCACCCCAAAAAGGCTGTCCCTGGACCCAGTGGTGCCCCAAATTTTCTGGTGCCCTACGCAGCCGCGTATGCTGTGCATGCCTAAGGACGGCCCTGCTTTTATCCACCACTGCAATGAAGCTCTCTCTCTCTCTCTCTGGGGTGGCATAGAGCAGCTGTTTAATAGTGCACAGCCACACTGTGCAGCGGATTAGGTCAGGAAGTGAAATATACGGTAGCCATGGAAAGCTGTAAACGGAAAGTAAGCAGGCAGAATGTAATTATCCCAACCTGTCATTCACCCTGCATATGCGGGTTAGCAGCCCTGTTCCGCAGAAAGAGCCAGCATGAGATCTCTTAGTTACCGCAAGAGGAGGTGTCACAATTCAGGGTGATTGCACCTCTATTCCCCCCGCCCCCGAGTTGTCCAGCAAGGGCACTCACTCTCAGGCTTCCAGCTCCCCATCTGCTGCCTGTCTTGGGTGGCGTTATTGCAGATGTACACCAGTGTCTGTGAAATCAGAATCTAATCTTAAACATTAAATGCCTCAACTTCCTTTTTTAAAGGCCCATATAAAGCACGGGCCAGATTTACCATGACTTTCATCTGTGTGTGTATGAGTTATACAGACAGTAAGTATTCTGTCATCAGGAATTCTGCCAGCGTGTTCATTTTTACAGTACTGATCATAGGGAATTCATTTGGTCTTCATATAGCTGTCATCTGTATTACCGGAGCAGTTTCATTCTAATTTAGCATTACTTAATGGCAACGATAAAGTTAAGTGTTAGCCACATGGGTCTTTCTTCTGTTTCTCTCTCTCTGTGCAAAAGCGAGAGCACAACTGCAGGGCACTTAATGACCAATAATTCGAAAGAGTATGGAGAGGAGGGGGTAGCAAAGATCAAATACTTGTCACTCACCCAGAGTCTTTCTGCTCAAATGTTTCTGAGTGGGGCCAATAATGTTTGACTTTTTCTCTCTGATTCTTCTGTTTTTTGAAATAGCACAGCCACCAAAAATATTTTTAAAAAGAAAAGCGTTAGCTTAAATTAATCTGTTTCCAATTTGTGTGCAATAATCAGAGGTCAAAGTAAGCCGGTACAGTAAGCCAGCATGCCAGACCAGACCGGCTTCTCCAGCGGTGATTTAAAGGGCCCTGGGCACCGGTCGCTGTGGGTAGCCCCAGGCCTTTTAAAGCGCCGCCCGAGCCTTGCCGTCGCTACCCCAGCAGTGGCAGGGCTCTGGAGGTGACTTAAAGGGCCCGGGGCTCCCCACAGGGGCCAGTGCCCCGGGCCCTTTCAACCTCTTCCAGTTGAGGCCACGCCTCTTCCAATTGAGGCCACACCCGCTCAAGACTCCTGCGAACCGGTAAGTCCTCTAAGTTACTTTTGCCCCTGGCAATAATAATCATATGAAAGTGGGTACAGCAAGCAAAACAGACAGGCTGTAGGGCAGCTCCCCTTGGACCACTCTGAATAGATGAAGTGAAATTGACAAATTAAAACCCAGCCGGTATAGATGACAGTGACGGGTGCAATATACACGCTGGCTGAGTGTATGAACTGATGCAGGGAAACTGAGCAATTTTATAGTATCAGTTGAGTGACTTGTCATCCCAACACCCTCCACCCACCTCTTTCACCCGGCTTGGGAAGGTAATCATTCTGTGTATATCACTAGCTTGTTTAAACTGGAGACGAAAAACTGCAAAAGCACAACTTAATTGAACCCTGTATTGTGTTATTACAAAAGATGCCGACCTCACTTTCAGTCCATGATCGGAGGGTTCTGCTGAATGCTTTAATTAAAGACAATAAGGCTAATAAAAAGGCATCATTTTCTTGTCTCCAGCACCACTGGAGAGTTGGGCTGATAAACCTGGATTATTTCCTGCTAATGCTCTTCTCTGTTTCCTCACTCCCCCACCCCCCGGTTTGTAAATAACATGGGAGCCTGAATTCCAAAAGAGCCTTTTAAAAAATGTTTTCTGATTTGTTTATATACATTGATCTATGAATATCTAAGCCCCTCTTTCAAATTATCCCATCACCCAGACCTCATTGCCCTCAATCCTAAGAGATGGTTCCAATCCAGCAAGAATCCAGCTTCTCCGCACCCGTGCAAGGACCAAAGTAAAATGGCTTAGGGACAGATCCTGTCACGGGGACTCATGCTGAGTAGCATCTGACTCCTGGCATCAATCCTATTGATTGCAGTGGGTAAGATACTGCTTGTCATGAGCCAGGATGGGCAGAATCTGGCCCCGAGTAATCCAACACCTCACCATAATTAGTGTGCTACTCACAAATGGACCAAAGATGCCATTTCTATTTACTTTCAGCTTGGTATCATTAATGACATTGAAGAGCCAGCACGCTGAAAGCCAGTTAAGGTGGCCTCATTGGGCAAATGCCCATCTTACCCACTTTCAGATCAGAGCGATACAGCAGAGGGAAGGCACAGTGGGAGTGGAGGGGCAGTCAGGAGGAGCCAATGGGGAATAGCATAATGGGGAGGTAGCTGAACCATCTTGTGGGAGGAGTGGTCTGAAGAAGGCCACGGGCACAGTGCAGGGTGGGGACATGTGAAAGAGGGAAGGTAAAATTGCCTTACAAAAAAGAGCAAGAGGCAGGCAAGCTGGACTATGTTTGGCTCAGCCTGTTTAACCAGCAGGGGCATATGGGAGGAAAGGGGGCCAAGGGTAAAGGAACTTAGTGGCCTTTGGGACACTTGGGTGTGGGGGAAGGGATGTTCCCAGGGCCGGCTCCAGGCACCAGCCAACCAAGCACGTGCTTGGGGCGGCACCTTGGGCCGGGGCAGCGCTCAGGTTTTTATTAATTTATTTATTGGGTGGGGGCTGACGCGGCATGGTTCTGGGGGGTCGGGGGCTGGCGCTCGGAGGAGGGGCGGGGGCTGGTGCTGCGTGGTTCTGGGGGGTCGGGGGCTGGCACTCGGAGGAGGGGCAGGGGCTGGCGCTCGGAGGAGGGGCAGGGGCTGGCACGGATGAGCCCCAATTTGTAGCATTTGCTGAGAAATTTCCCCAGCTAGGCTGGGTTCACCTCCAGCTCCCTAGGTGAGACTAGTCACCACATGGTCAGCTCTGCTAGTCCAGGGAAGCTGCCTGCTGAGTGTGTGACTGGAGGCTGGGCTAGGAGGCTACAGTTTGGATGTTAGGGTAGTTGTATAACCTACACCTTGAGCCCTGCACCCCTTTGTGGTGAGGGGAAATCCTGGGACCAACGCAGCCTGATTCCTGCTGGAGGAGGGTCCCTGACAGCAGACAGCAGCCCCTCTGCAGTGACTGAAGAGTCCAGCGTCATCTTCAAACCTGAAGATCAATTCATGGAGTTCGTGGGTGCACCGTCTTTTAGTTAGTTAGTCAGGGAATTTGTTTTGGGGACCCTCTAATCCCTGAACTGTATCCTCAAGCCAGGGAGTGAGGCTTTGAGGATTTTATAACCTGCTGCTTAGTATACCTGTGGAGGGATTCACCACCTCCTCCCACTTGTGGGTCCTCTGGGCTGTACTGAACCCAGTCAGCCACACTGCTAAACCACTGCAGAGAATTGTATAGGTCATCAAGGGCCCCAGCAAAGTACGCGTACCAACAGGACACTAATTTTACACTTGTTACATCAAGTCACGGGTATTTTCAGTGTGGGCACCAGTGACCCTAGAAATAGTGTTTCACCCTGTTATGTTGTATTTGTTGCCTGTTTAATATAATTATTGTGTTGAATATATTTTTGTGTTGTGTTATTTCTTGGAAGTCTCCAACTATCTGGCAAGTAAGTGGGGATTACTCTGTAGTTAGAATTTTCCGCCCAAGCTGCCCTGGTGACCCTGCCAGGAAGGAGCAAGGGGGATGGAGGCACCACCAAATAATTTCATAGAAAAAAAAAGAAAAAAGATTCACCCTGCTGAGTGGGTGGCGGGATCCAAAAGAACCCAGACCTGTCCATCAAAACCTGTAAGCGGATTGCCATTAAAGGAGGTAACCAGATGGAGAGGGGCGCTATGTGCATAATGCCCTGACCTCTAGGAACAGCCTCTAGGGGTGAGAATAAAGGTCACTCTCCATGGCCCATTCAGTCCTTGGCTTCTCTGCAGAGGAGGCCAACAAGCAGAGGGGTCAGCTCATGCTAATCGTGCTGCGGGACTTTGGTGATATGGACACAGCAGCCCAGTAGGAAATGGACTGAGACCAACAATTTATTCCACAGAAACCATCAAATGGTTGAAACATCACTACCAATCCAGGCCACTACCAATCCAGGCTACATTTGCACTAGACACCTAGTGGCAATAGACTTTAGCGCCCCACTGTGAACAGTTTGAGGCTCCCAGTCACAATGTCAGGGCCAGCTTTAGGAACTGCAGGGCCCGATTCGAATACCCAGCAGCAGTCTGGGTCTTNTTATGTTGTATTTGTTGCCTGTTTAATATAATTATTGTGTTGAATATATTTTTGTGTGTTGTGTTATTTCTTGGAAGTCTCCAACTATCTGGCAAGTAAGTGGGGATTACTCTGTAGTCAGAATTTTCTGCCCAAGCTGCCCTGGTGACCCTGCCAGGAAGGAGCGAGGGGGGTGGAGGCACCACCAAATAATTTCATAGAAGAAAAGAAAAAAGATTCACCCTGCTGAGTGGGTGGCGGGATCCAAAAGAACCCAGACCTGTCCATCAAAACCTGTAAAGGGATTGCCATTAAAGGAGGTAACCAGGTGGAGAGGGGCGCTACACAAGAACCACACTGTGATCCACAAAGCCTGAGTTAGGCACCTAGGCAACCTGCACAATGAATGCTGAGAGACAAGCGCCTAAGAAGGTGAGCCACAAAAACCAGCATGCTAGGCATAGGAGTGCCTAAACTAGCCAATGGGAGATGGTAATCTCGGGGGGGGGGGGAAGGGGGGTACTA